>NC_088402.1:61657057-61842057 GCF_034236695.1 Oncorhynchus nerka
TGTGTTCCAATGGCACGTTGTGTTAGCTAAACCAAGTTTATAATTTTAAAAGGCTAATTGATCATTAGAAAACCCTTTTTCAATTATGTTAGCCCAGCTGAAAACTGTTCTGATTAAAGAAGCAATAAAACTGGCTGAGTATCTGGAGCATCAGCATCTGTGGGTTCGATTACAGGCTCAAAATGGCTAGAAACAAAGCACTTTCTTCTGAAACTCGTCAGTCTATTCTTGTTCTGGGAAATGAAGGCTATTCCTTGAGAGAAATTGCCAATAAACTGATGATCTCGTACAACGCTGTGTACTACTCCCTTCACAGAACAGCGCAAACTGGCTCTAACCAGATTAGAAAGAGGACTGGGAGGCCCCAGTGCACAACTGAGCAAGAGGACAAGTCCATTAGAGTGGTTTGAGAAACAGACGCCTCAAGTCCTCAACTGGCAGCTTCATTAAATAGTACCCGCAAAAAAACAGTCTCAACGTCAACAGTGAAGAGGTGACTCCGGGATGCTGGCCTTCTAGGCAAACCATCTCACCCTGAAATAAAAGATGTGATTCATTCATAACTAATAAAAAATGCTACAGTGTGGAGTGTCTGGTAGGGATGTATTCTGACAGGCAGCATGAATGGGACGCCAGTGTTGGTTACGCTAAAGCGAAGCCCTGTCACTCCAGTCTCACTCATGTCAAGGTGGGTTACTCTTTATGAATTAGACTCTGGTAGTCTGTTACAGTGAAGGATCACCACAGATGGCAACGACCCATTGAGAGAAGGTGCTACAATTTCAGGAGGAGCAGCTGAGCCGTGCAGGAACTAATCAAACACAAATTATGTGCCTGGAGACTTCTCCTTAACGGTGTCAGGATCACTTGTAAACCGTAAAGTGGCACCATAACTGACTCCTGGACTTTTCAGTGACTGTGATCCCAGTGATAAGAACAGGTGCGATGGTCCATGGAATAACAACCCTGGGAGGATTTTTCCACTGTGGCGGAAGAATTGCCGGATAGGTAATTGGTAGCTTATAAGTGTGGGCTAGGTTCCCAGAGCCAGTCAAATGTGGAAAACTGGGACCAGGACCTCGTGCAATCCCTCCGTATCCGACACATCAGAACACCTTACACAGCCAGCCTGACCATGCATGTCATTTTAGTACCAGGCAACAGGGAGTCTGGACAACTCAAGCATTGGAAAGGTGAAGTTGTGCACTATGACAATATATCTCTATATATAATATGCTATCATTGGAAATAACACAACACTTTTGTATTATATCTTCTAAAACATATTTTCTACAGTGATAATTATACAAAAATAATGTGGATACATTTGAATGATTTACAAAACAAAGAGACCTTTATTTTGAAGAGTAATGTCAAGGCACAAGACACAGGTCTCTGCTTGCTCTTTTCAAGGGACCTATGGTGTTTGCCATGGGCTTGCTTTCCTACATTTGTCAAGCTTTCACAAACTTCTCAACAAGCTCAGAGCAATGCCTAAACCTCCACAGCAGACGTACTAAACACAGGTGTGTCCATAATGTTTTTTGGCAAAGAAACAGATCCCTCTGGTCCCAACGCTAACTAAGCATAGCGCATTTACCATTTGTCATACAACCTCATCTGATGGCATGTCATATGCAGAGACACAACATTTAGTGTGGATATAAAGTAGCATGATACACAAAACCAGGAGGCTGGTGGGAGGAGCTATAGGAGAACGGGCTCATTGTACAGACTGGAATGGAAAAAAATCAGAATGGTATCCAACACATTAAACATATGGAAACCACGTTTGACTCCGTTCCATTATTTTCCAGCCATTACAATGAGCCCATCCTCCTACAGCTCCTCACACCAACCTCCTCTGACAAAAGCATTGATTTAAAATAACAAGTGTGTTATGGCTAGGGTTGCAAAATTCCAGGAACTTACCCAAAATTCCCCAGTTTTGGGAAAATAACCCTTACGTTTTGAAACCCACGCTATGGCGATGACACAAAGAATAATAATGTATTTTTCTCCCAGAGTAACATCGGTCCGTCTTGTTATAGACCAAATGTAATGAACGCCATTTCATGTGATCCATTCACAGTACATGAAGCAAATCATACAAAATAAAATGTTCATTTCTTAAATAAAACATTTAGCAAAAAATATCACACAAATACAACAAAGAATACTTAGTGTATAAATATGTGTCATCATGGTTTGTCATAATTGATTATCTTTACATCCATCCACACTGTTTAGAAGGCATAGAAAGTTGCACTCGCGTCATCATCAAGTTTAGTCACATGTTAAAGGTAGACTATGCAATATGACATCACCATACACCCGTGTTACTCACCATTTATTTGTAAGGGGGACACTTTGTGTTGAGATAATCATTCAGAGGGCCACACAGATCTTTAATTTGTTGTACTTTTTCTTCCAATATTATCAATTATCAATTGAGAGCAAATTCAGAGAAATAGAGCACATGCAATTGATTTGATGTACAGCACATCACAAATATATACATACACACATCAAATAGGCTACATCACATGTATAAGACCCATATTAAGGGTTACCTCAGTAGTTGGATGAGCAAAAATGTCCCTTCTGCTCCTTGACTGAATTCATTCTAAATGTATAGTCTATTGTTGCTATCCTTTTGAGGCAATCGAGGTGTGCATTGGTCAGTCTGTTTCTCCGTTTTTGTTTCACAATGTTCATTGTTGAAAATGTTGCTTCACATGAATAAATGATGACAAAAACTGATGTCACCTTTTGCACACTGCTTCAGAAGTGGATACTCTGTTCTGTGTCTGACACAAGGCTCCAGAAATGGGTAACACCTGATCTTAGTTCACCTTGCAATGTGTCACTTGACTGCAGCTCCACTATCTCACTCTCTGTTCCATCACGGTCAGGACAGAGGGCTGTGATGACTGGGGTCAGAGATGACACTATCTCACTCTCTGTTCCATCACGGTCAGGACAGAGGGCTGTGATGACTGGGGTCAGAGATGACACTATCTCACTCTCTGTTCCATCACGGTCAGGACAGAGGGCTGTGATGACTGGGGTCAGAGATGACACTATCTCACTCTCTGTTCCATCACGGTCAGGACAGAGGGCTGTGATGACTGGGGTCAGAGATGACAATGGCACATGAAAGGGGTTCTCAATGAAGTTGAAAAACTCCTTGTACTCCATGATATCCTTGAATCTTGACTCAAACTCCAACTTCAAATCAAATGTATTTATATAGCCCTTCGTACATCAGCTGATATCTCAAAGTGCTGTACAGAAACCCAGCCTAAAACCCCAAACAGCAAGCAATGCAGGTGTAGAAGCACGGTGGCTAGGAAAAACTCCCTAGAAAGGCCAAAACCTAGGAAGAAACCTAGAGAGGAACCAGGCTATGTGGGGTGGCCAGTCCTCTTCTGGTTGTGCCGGGTAGAGATTATAACAGAACATGGCCAAGATGTTCAAATGTTCATAAATGACCAGCATGGTCCAATAATAATAAGGCAGAACAGTTGAAACTGGAGCAGCAGCACGGTCAGGTGGACTGGGGACAGCAAGGAGTCATCATGTCAGGTAGTCCTGAGGCATGGTCCTAGGGCTCAGGTCCTCCGAGAGAGAGAAAGAAAGAGAGAATTAGAGAGAGCACACTTAAATTCACACAGGACACCGAATAGGACAGGAGAAGTACTCCAGATATAACAAACTGACCCTAGCCCCCGACACATAAACTACTGCAGCATAAATACTGGAGGCTGAGACAGGAGGGATCAGGAGACACTGTGGCCCCATCCGAGGACACCCCCGGACAGGGCAAAAAACATCCAACACACACACAAATACATCATAGCTAAAATGTTGCAGTATGTCTGGGTTGGATGTGGTGACTGCTCTGAGTTTTGGGAAATGAACAAACTGTCTGTCAGGTATGAACAGTGTGGTGATTTATTTTGAAATGCTGTGACCACACGCAGCATTTTGCCTGGAGTTTTAGCTTTCCCTTGGAGCTGGAGATTCACCGTGTTCAGGTGGCAGGTGATGTCAGTTAAAAAAAGCCAGCTTTAATATCCACTGTGGAACATCCAGCTCTGGCTCCTCTCTCCCCTTGCTTACAACAAATTCACAGATGTGAGGGAAGAGAGAGAGAAATCGTTCTAAAACTGCCACAAGACTACAATCTCATCTCATTGCAAAATATCAAATTGCCGTATTGTCTGGTATTCCTCCAGCAACTCGCAGAATTGCCGGTGATTCAGAATCCTCGCAATAATAATGTTCACCACGAGCACGACTTGCTGCATCACATTCTGTAAATCACAGTCTTTGAGTTTAGCCACAAGTGTTTGATGAATGATTCAATGAAATGCAACAATTTTGGGAATATCCTCTAACTTTCTCATCAGGCCTATGAGTTACTTCTCCTTCCCTCGCATGTTTGGGACGCCGTCAGTGCACACAGATGCCAGATTTGACCAGTCAATATTATTATCAGCAACAAATGTAATAAGGGCTTTCAGAATATCCTCTCCTTGTGTTTGCCCTGATGGGGGAGTAAACATAGAAGTTCCTCTCTGAACGACTCGTTTTGAGGGAAGCAGACCCAAACACATAATTGTGCAATGCCACTTATATCAGTGCTTTCGTAAAGCGCAATACTAAAACATGGCGCCACGGATATGTCGGTAATCAGTTGCTTACCGATGTCCTCGCTTCTATGCGTCTTGTTATGCTCAAGTCTGAGAGTTGCAGTCCCTTAATTTGTATTAAAATAGCTTCCTTGTTTGTGAAATCAGCATACAATATTTCGGGTGAGGCCAAAAAATATTATTTGACAATCTCCGCGTCTGTGACGGCCTTCTTGTTTCTCGCGAGTATCCAAGCAATCTCATATGTTGCCTCTGTCGTTTTCTCTGCAACAGTGCTAGATATGTCCATCATTTATTGTTGTGCTTTGAGCTGTCCTTTGAGCTGAGCTATTTTGTTGTTTCTGAGGTTGCTTTGTGCCAACAAAAAATGGTGGTACTTTAAAGGTGGGCATGGCGTGACTGGAAATGTCGCTCTAAATTTGCTCATTTAAAACAATTGACTGCCTTCTGGCAAATAAGACAAAGTGAGCTAGTCCCATCATGCAGTACAAAAAAATACTTGTCCGTCCAATAAATCGATCCATGTCAACCAGTCTGCAAAATTAGCTAGTAGCAAACTGATATGTATTGCTCACTGGAGCTGAGCAGCTGCGTTCTAATTTCGGTAAACATTCTATTTTGGCCTTTCTGTCCAACAGCTGTGCTATACTGCCATCTATCTGCCATCCAGGGAACAATAGATGTATTCAATGAAGTGATTCAGGCCTGCATTAAACACATTGAATTGAAATTGTATCATTGTTATGTATTATGCATGGAAAATAAGAAAATCACAGCGAGACGCAAATTAAGGGCATGCAGTCCGCAGGCCGCGCAATAAGTACCAGTGCCATACACAGTCGGGCAACTTCCTACTTACACACATCAACTTAACAAGACAGCCATTACTGACGTATCCCAATCTACACCATCCCTTGAGTTATGTGATGATGTCATATTACAGATTCTACCTTTAAACTACCACCATTTTTTGTTGGCACAAAACTACCTTCCATTCATTTGTATGAAGTTACCTTCAGACGATTCCCGTGACACTAGTGGTTGGGTCGTAGAGCAAAACGGAGAACACAATAGTGTTTGTGAGAGTTTCTAGGCCAAACCATTCGGACGCTATAGACGTTTTTGTGACAATACCAATTTTCAAGATGTTTCATGGTCTGACAAACACAGCTGTAGCTCGGCCACCTTCAACCGCAGATGCGGTATGCCTGACATAGGCGGATGTGGTGGATTGTTACGCAGCCCATGCAAAAACACTGATATCTCTAGTTTAACCTGACAGATTTTGATGGGGGTATTTTTGTTATGTTACATAGATTGACACACGGGTACGCCAATAGACTCTTAAGGATTAATACTGACAAACAGACATCCACCATTTTCTGTCTAGAAAATATGCTGAGCCTTCCTTGGCCCAGCATATTTAGTCAAAATAACAAAAATAAAATGAATAAACTTTTGTCGATTCCATTCCACTCTCATAACCCTGTTGGCTGAATATTTGTGAGAACAACTGTCTGTTGTTCAGCTTTACATATTTTTGTGTTAACACAAACATATCCCTTGATTTCTCGATCTCTTGATTAGCCTACTTTGATCGAAGCCCTGGCGGAACAGTGAAATGGTTTTAGTGCAAATATATAGAATAGAACATTTAAATATACAGTAAACATAAAATAAAAAAATACAGTCAGAAATCTAAACAAAAGTGCTACAGTGATAATGATGATGAATCGTTGGTTGGTTGGTTGGTTGGTAAAGCATGAAAATGTGTTGGGACACGGAGGACGTCTTTGGATGATGGAAGGCTCTTCAGCAGACAAAAATCACCAGCTTTCATTACAAGGGGTGTGTGCCTATTATCTCATACAGAGAATGGATGTCGTGCGGTTGGGTGTGTGTAATGGATAAGACATGGAAAAGCATGGTACAGGTCCAGTTACAGGGGGGATTGTGTCCCAAGGACAGCAAGACGCAGGCGGCTCTTGTCGGCTTTAAAGACTGGACTCTGGAGCTGAAATGGTGATGTAGTGCTGTCTGGGTTTCACCAAAAGGAACTCGTGGGTTAAATTGTGTCGTGTGATTATTCCCACAATCTGAAAGAGAAGGTACAGACAGGGACATCATGGAGCAAATTGCTTCCTCTACTCTACTCTACTCTATTAATTAGCTACAGTAGTTAATTGAGAAAGCAATTTCTCTGCTTAGTGCTTCTATGCAAAATTCTAGAGCTCGTTTTGACAGATAAAATAAGTCGAGTTATTCACTTGAAGCTGCGTTTATGTCAGAGAGAATGTTGATAATTCATGCCGGTTTAAATTTGAACAATATGGACATTTAATACATACTGTGTCAATTACTTGAAATGAGTCTATGGTGTGTCTGTCTTTATGATGGACCAACAGAGACATGTTGCGATGTAAATGGTTGTTATTATAAATTTGGGTTGTATTCACTAGGCACCAAACAGAAGGAAACAAAGGACCTGGTACTGAGTTTAAATGTATTTGGGTAAGGTGTATGTAAAATTCTGACTTCAACTGTATATAGTACTGTGCGTTTGCTAGCCTCTGTTCTGGGCTAGGGGACTGTGAAGAGACCTCTGGTGGCATGTCTTGTGGGGTATGTATAAGTGTCTGAGCTGTGTGTTAACCGATTTAACAGATAGTTTGGTACTTTTAACACGTCAATACCTCTCACAAAGACCAGTAGTCAATCTCTCATCTACTTTGAGCCATGAGAGATTCATATGCATGTTGTTGATATTAGTTTTCTGTGTACATTTAAGGGACAGACATTCTGCTCTGTTCTGGGTCAACTGTAATTTGCCTATGTCCCTCTATGCAGCACTTGACCATATAATGGCGTCGAAGGAGATGCACGCCGTTTTACGAACCCATAACCAATTGTGCTATTGTGTATATTTTTTCATGTTATTTGTAACTTATTTTGTATATAATGTTTCTGCCACTGTGTCTTATGACCAAAAAGAGCTTCTTGATATCAGGACAGCGATTACTCACCCCGTACTGGAGGAATTTTTCTCCTTCAACGAGTCGGACAGGAAGGATTTACTCCAGACACCTGACAAAACTTTCATCCCCGGCATTCGCAGGAGGAGAAGACGACGGTCGGGGTTCCTTGTAAGGATCTGTCGCCGAAAGGGTAATCTAACTTTACCATCGGTCCTATTAGCCAACGTACAATCAATCGATAATAAAATAGACAAACTACGAGCATGTATATCCTACCAACGGGACATTAAAAACTGTAATATCTTATGTTTCACAGAGTCGTGGCTGAACGACGACATGATTAACATACAGCTGGCGGGTTTTAAGCTTATTCGGCAGGATAGAACAGCAGCCTCTGGTAAGACAAGGGGCGTCGGCCTATGTATATTTGTAAACAACAGCTGGTGCACGAAATCTAAGGAAGTCTCAAGGTTTTGATCAACTGAGTTAGAGTATGTCATGCTAAGCTGTAGCCCACACAATTCACCCAGAGAGTTTACATCTATATTTTTTGTAGCTGTCTATATACCACCGCAGACCGATGCTGGCACTTAGACCACACTCAATGAGCTGTTTACGGCCATAAGCAAACAGGAAAACACTCATCCAGAGGCGGCACTCCTAGTGGCCGGGGACTTTAATGCAGGGAAACTCAAATCACTTTTACCTAATTACTATCAGCATGTTAAATGTGCAACCAGAGGGAAAAAAAAACTCTAGACCATCTCTACTCCACACACAGAGACGCGTACAAAGGTCTCCCTCGCCCTCCATTTGAAAAATTTGACCATAATTCTATCCTCCTGATTCCTCTTACAAGCAAAAACTAAAGCAGGAGGCACCAGTGACTTGGTCAATAAGAAAGTGGTCAGATGAAGTAGATGCTAAACTACAGGACTGTTTTGCTAGCACAGACTGGAATATGTTCCGGGATTCTTCCGATGGCGCCGAGGAGTACACCACATCAGTCACTGGCTTCATCAATATGTGCATCGATGACGTCGTCCCCTCGATTACAGGCAACATCCGTACTGAGCTAAAGGGTAGAGCTGCCACTTTCAATGAGTGGGACTCTAACCCGGAAACTTATAAGAAATCCCGCTATGCCCTCCGACAAACCATCAAACAGGTAAAGCGTCAATACAGGACTAAGATTGAACCATACTACACCGGCTCCGACGCTCGTCGGATGTGGCAAGGCTTGAAAACTATTACAGACAACAAAGGGAAGCACAGCCACGAGCTGCCCAGTGACACAAACCTACCAGATGAGCTAAATTACTTATATGCTCGCTTCGAGGCAAGCAACACTGAAACATGCATGAGAGCACCAGCTCTTCTGGACGACTGCTTGATCACATTATTCCCAACTAGATTTAGATGAGGTTCAGTGTTTAACAAATGATTTGTCCCAAATACAATGCTTTTAGTTTTCGATATATTTAGGACTAGCTTATTACTAGCCACCCATTCTAAAAATGACTGCAGCTCTTTGTTAGGGATTTAAGTGATTTACTTCACGTGGTAGCTTACGTGTATAATGTTGAGTCATCGGCGTACATAGACACACAGGCTATATTCAATGCTAGTAGTAGGTCATTAGCAAAAAGGGAGAACAGTAGAGAGCTAAGACAGCTGCCTTGAAGAACACCACACTCTATCTGGTTTACGTTAGAGAGGCTTCCATTAAAGAAAATCCTCTGTGTTCTATTAGATAGGTAGCTCTCAATCCACGATATGGCAGATAACACATATGTTTTTACAGCAACAGATTATGATCGATAATATAAGAAGCTGCATTGAAGTCTAACAACACAGCTCCTGTGTGATGGACTGGGTCGTACCACTATCATGCGGGGGTTGTGGAGGGCCAGGTCCAAGTTGTGGATGTCTGGGAAACAGGGGTAGTCCTCAGTCATCTCAGCGTATGACAGTCTGGGCTGCGTGACACTCTATGTGGACGCACAGACATGCAGTGAAAGAGAACAGTGCACAAACACAGACACTCCTTCACTTCCTCTCTCCCCTAGACACACTGACTAACTCCTGGGTCATATTCATTAGTGCATAGCACAAAGTAGCAAAACGTAGCAAAACATTTTGCAACGGAGAACAAGAATGAGAGTGAAGGTAGTTCCTCCACAGTTTCTTCCATTTGGTGCCTAATGAACACTAGGGCTGGGAACTGCCAGGGACCTCACAATATGATATTATCACAATACTTAGGTGAGAAACTATATGTATTGCGATTCTTTATGTCACACTATTTTATATATTGCGAATCGATACTCTGATTTTATTGTGATTCGATGTTCAAACATACTGCTCACTACATGTCTGCTGCAGAGGAACAAAAGAGCCATGAGTAAACCAGTTTTGATCCGTCATGGAAATGAAAGTGCTGAAAACATGTTGGCTCACCATATAAAAAGAAGATTAAAATCAAGATAAGGTTAAGATAATCTCGCAATAATCTTTTGTGTAAATGTTTCCTCCCCATCACTAACTAATACGACCCTCATGAGGAGTGGATTAGAACACTAACCGACTGGTTCTCTGTGTAGCAGACGCCACGGATGAGCAGGTTGACCAACTGGGACCGCAAGATGATGCTGTGGAAGGTCAGAGGTCGGAAGCGCTCTTCCATGGTCCACTCCTCGCTTAGTGGACTGGTCTGGATACAGATTAGAGTAGGGCACGTGTCTGGAAAGATACACACAGAAACACACGTCAGCACAACATTTTCTCCAAATAAAAAACACCAGACTGACTCATCACAGTTAATGGGAACTATCTATGTTTTACCTGCTTCTCCTTCTAAACATGCTTGCTAATTAAATAGAGGATGGGTCATTACCTGGTTTATGACTGCAGTAATGGGGTAAAGACATCAGTGCTAACATGTGGTTATGACTTCAGTGGTTAGAACATACCATAGTATCTGTTTGGACACATCACCTAGTAGTCAAGCATTGTGTGTCTGCTACGTAGGTAACTCTGCACTCTTCTTGGGAACGGGAAGGTATGGGCATCTTCACACTTCTCACGGGAAACGAAGAAGATGTACCGATGTATACATTAAGACCTACATCAAGACTTAGGTTTACATATTGACCAAGACATATATTGACCAAAACATAATCATATAAGGTTTGTTCCACCAATTTGGTGTCTTTTCAGAATTGGAAGTTTGAAAAAAAAACTAAATCTAACTTGATTTCACCTAATTTTAACATTCTGTCATAAAAAGCACATGTTCAACTTCATAACAAAAACACATTTTCCCATCTACAAAATTACTATAGTAGTTTCAAGTTTAATTTGTCACATGCACAAGTACAGTGAAATGCTTAACTTTCAAGCCCTTCCCAAAAGTGCAGTATTCAATATCAAAATAGTATAACAAAAATAAAACAGAAGAAATAAGAGGAAGAAAAAAACAAAAGCAATGTAGACTATATACAGGTCCAGGACCAGTACCAGGACCAGTACTACATTTACAATGTAGACTATATACAGGGCCAGGACCAGTGCCATATTTACAATGTGGACTATATACAGGGCCAGGACCAGGACCAGTACCATATATACAATGTAGACTATATACAGGACCAGGACCAGTACCAGGACCAGTACCAGGACCAGTACCATATATACAATGTAGACTATATACAGGACCAGTACCATATATACAATGTAGACTATATACAGGGCCAGGACCAGTACCAGGACCAGTACCATATATACAATGTAGACTATATACAGGACCAGTACCAGGACCACATTTACAATGTAGACTATATACAGGACCAGGACCAGAACCAGCACCACATTTACAATGTAGACTATATACAGGGCCAGGACCAGTACCACATTTACAATGTAGACTATATACAGGACCAGGACCAGTACCATATTTACAATGTAGACTATATACAGGGCCAGGACCAGTACCACATTTACAATGTAGACTATATACAGGACCAGTACCAGAACCAGTACCATATATACAATGTAGACTATATACAGAACCAGGACCAGAACCAGCACCACATTTACAATGTAGACTATATACAGGGCCAGGACCAGTACCATATTTACAATGTAGACTATATACAGGGCCAGGACCAGTACCACTTTACAATGTAGACTATATACAGGGCCAGGACCAGTACCACATTTACAATGTAGACTATATACAGGACCAGGACCAGTACCAGAACCAGTACCACATTTACAATGTAGACTATATACAGGGCCAGGACCAGTACCATATTTACAATGTAGACCATATACAGGGCCAGGACCAGTACCAGGACCAGTACCACATTTACAATGTAGACTATATATACAGGACCAGGACCAGTACCATATTTACAATGTAGACTATATACAGGGCCAGGACCAGGACCATATTTACAATGTAGACTATATACAGGGCCAGGACCAGGACCATATTTACAATGTAGACTATATACAGGACCAGGACCAGTACCACATTTACAATGTAGACTATATACAGGACCAGGACCAGTACCACATTTACAATGTAGACTATATGCAGGGCCAGGACCAGGACCATATTTACAATGTAGACTATATACAGGACCAGGCCCAGCACCATATTTACAATGTGCAGGAACACTGGAGTGTTTGAGATAGCTATGTACATGTAGGCAGGGATTAAGAGAAAGTGACTGGTAGCAGGATCAATAACAATAATAATAACAGTAAACAGTATGGCAGCAGCATAAGTGGTGGGTGTGTGTGTGTGTGTGTGTGTGTGTGTGGTGAGTGTGTGACTGAGGGTGTACAGTATGTGAGTGTGCGCATCTGAGTATGTGTGTGTGCATGTGAGTAAGAGTGACAGTGAAGGTGTGTTAGAGTTGTGGCAGTCATGACATTTTGTCAGCCGGTTATTGTCATGCAAAAGAATGCCGGTTTCAAGGTAATTGACCGTTAATTAACATAAACACACATTTAGCATCTCCAGGCCTTCAAGCATACAAGCTACATACAAGCTACATACAAGCCGCTGATGCGCACCTTTGGAACATCTACATTTAAAAAAGCATAATAAATCAATTTCATATAGACCATCACAATAAATCCATTGTTTATTTTAGTCATTGTGCCACCCAATTAATTATGAAAATATATTCAAAATCAAATACAAATTCACTATAATTGTAGACTACCTGTAAGCCGCCCTGCACAATCAATGAACCAACAGCATCGCCTAGGGCTGTATGTACGCACGGTAATCTCCTTTCATGCAACCTGGGCATGCTTTTTTAGAATTTTACTGCGGTCATGACTCATGACTGACAGTGTGGCGGTAATACGGTCACCGCAACAGCCCTAAGGTGTGTGCGTCTTGAGTGGGTAGAGACCAGTGGATGGGTATAGAGTCCGTGTGGATAGTCTGGGGAGAGGGAGAGCAGTAGTTATCCATTTAAAAGTCTTATGGCCAGGAGATAAGTTGTTTAGGAGTCTGTTGGTCTGAGCCTCGATGCGCTGGTACCACCTGCCGGAAGGGAGCATGAAGAACAGTCTGTCTGAGGTGGCTGGAGTCTTAGGCATTTTTTTTGTGTCTTTTTCAGACACCGCATGGAATGTATGTCCTGGATGGCTGGGAGCTCACCACCAGTGATGCGCTGGGCCATCCACACGACTCTCTTCCAGTCGAGAGTGGTGCAGTTGCCATAACAGACGGTTATACAACCAGTCTGCAGTTGTAAAAGTTCCTAAGGATCTGAGGGGGCATGCCAAATCGTTTCAGCCTACTGAAGGCAAAGAGGTGCTGCCATGCCTTCTTCACGACTGTGCTGGTGCCAATTCCTCAGTGATGAGGACACCAAGGAACTTGACCCTCTCCACTGTGGACCCATCAATGAGGATGAGGGTATGCACCCCCCCCATTTCTTGTATTCCACGACAAGCTCGTTGTAAGTGGCTATTAAGTGCCAAATAAAGTAAAGGTTCAACGCAGTTGTTTTTATCTAAATAGCAAATCATTTCTTGCGTATGACGCCTCCTGGAAGCCATGTTGGAAGATCACCACGTCAATTCTTCCAACAACAACAGCTGAGTGGTTACTCCAAGCTGCATGATAACAGTGCCTAAAACTAGTTGATTCATCACCATGGTCAATTTCTGTGCCGTATTTGGCTTCTCTAACAAGGCAGGAAAAACAGATTACCCGTAATCATGAAACACCAAGAAGATAAGACTCAAGAACTGTCTGAAAAACCAAGAAACCTTTTTGTCAGTCAAGACCTGAACCCAGACAACTGTCAGCACAGGATCTGTTCCGACCATTTCATCACTGGTTAGTCTGATCGAGACTAAGTTAGCCAACATTAGCTACCTAATAGCGTGTAGTCTAGCTATTATTATGTGTCTCTCTCATAGGCTGCGCATGAGTTTCAAGTTTTGGGGAAGCAATTTTTTTTGCATTGCATGCATCTATCAATTCATTTGCAGACAAAGGTAAGCCTACTATTCCTAATGTGATGATTGGATAGTCATGATTTATTCAGATATTAATATAACTGAATCTAATCCTTGTACATGGCTGAGCGTGTAGTGGCATAGGTTAAATAAAAAAAGGTTAAAATAAATAAATAGGCCTATAGGCTATATCAAATATGTTTCTTTTCTTTCCTTTGCACAGGGAAAATGTGGCCTTTGATCAACACATTTCACACTATCAAGAAGCCCATGTCGACCAGATTCCCACTGTGAAGATGAGCAATGCTGCAGCAGCATCAGTATTCCACTTCTACTATTTCGCCCTTTTCCAGATATGAAAGGAGACATCCCTCAGTTAGACAAAATGGTTTCCATTTGCTGTGCCTTGGTCAATCTGAATGATTCTGTTGTGCCATGAGGAGAGAGCACCTTGTCTTATTAAATAAAAGGATTTCTTACAGCCTAACTATTCTT
This sequence comes from Oncorhynchus nerka, assembly GCF_034236695.1. Lineage (NCBI taxonomy): Eukaryota > Metazoa > Chordata > Actinopteri > Salmoniformes > Salmonidae > Oncorhynchus > Oncorhynchus nerka. The sequence goes on from NC_088402.1 coordinate 61,671,678, forward strand.
TCTTTCTTTTACAATTTAAACACATTTAGCAGACAATGTAATTGTTGTGGTAGTCTTAGGCAAACCATCTTCATTATCAGTGGCACCTCCTGTCACACCCTGATCTGTTTCACCTGTCTTTTGCTTGTCTCCACCCCCCTCCAGGTGTCGCCCATTTTCCCCATTATCACCTGTGCATTTATACCTGTGTTTTCTGTTTGACTGTTGCCAGTTTGTCCTGTCAAGCCTACCAGTGTGTTTTTCTGTACTCCGGTTCGCGTTAGTCCCTTGACCTGTCATTTTGCCTTCCCCATTTTGTTTATAAACTTCTGTAATTTTAACTATCTGGGTCTTATCCTGAGGTCAGATACCTCCAAGTGCCAGTCAGACCTTCTGGGAGAACAGTATCTGGCATTGAACTTTGTAGAAGTAGTTGTCTGTTTTTCTGCTAAGGATCCAATCTCCTGCTTTGACATTTCACTGGGGTTGGATTTGCACTAAACAATTTCATATCAGCGTAAGGAATGTACAAGATCTAGTATAATGATGAGCCTAATATACATTGTCTACTGGTATTGTTTTTTAATTGAAAACATATAGCTCAACAACTTATTATGTAAACAATGTGTGAGGTAAGCTATTTTCTGCTTCAGATGCACAATGTCATGGGGTGCATTGAAAATGCCCATAAGGCTAATGCCGTCAGACTGTAGGCCAGTGGTTCCCGACTCTGGTATTCAAGTACCCCCAACACTACACATTTTGATTGTAGCCCCGGATAAGCACACCTGATTCAACTTGTGAAGTAATCATCAGGCCCTCCAATGAAGTTGTCAAGTAATCATCAGGCCCTCCAATGAAGTTGTCAAGTAATCATCAGGGCTTCCAATGAACTTGTCAAGTAATCATCAGGGCCTCCAATGAACTTGTCAAGTAATCCTCAGGCCCTCCAATGAACTTGTCAAGTAATCATCAGGCTCTCCAATGAGGGCCTGATGATTAGTTGAATCGGGTATGTTTGTCTGGGGCTATAACATGTATGCCGCTGAGGGGACTCAAGGACCAGAGTTGGGAACCACTGCTGCATTGGCGTCGCGTGCCATTATCAGCTGTGAAATGGGCATGACTGACATCCTGAGTGACAAAACTAATTGGAGAGCTTACAACTGAACAAAAAGGTCATGTTCATTTGAGAATACAACACAAACACATGAGACATATTCCTTCCACTCTTTATTGCAGGATTGTGATCTTTGATGAATCAACATTGACTAGTTAATCTTGAATAATAGTTAATAATACACTTACCTTCAAAGAATCAGCACTTTATTACATATAATTTCAAAGTGTGCAAGTAAGCTAACTCAAAGGTTAGACATCTCAGTAACAAGTAGGCTATTAATACGAAGCATAAGGGAAACAAAAGCTGTGTAAGAATACGCATACTAACTGTACTATTTGTGACATGAATTGAGTATATAGTATGCTTATTGGTCATAGTATCGATTATAGTTAGTATGCCAAGAGTTCCCGGGTGTCGTATTTAAATTTGCCTAAATATGAAGTATACACGCAGAGGACAATATTTCTGTACTTTAGGGCCCATAATGCAATTATTTAGGAAATGGGTGTGGCTTCACATCGTTTTCAGGTTTGAAGAAAATGGGGTGCTTTCGTAAATTCTCCCTGGCTATCTTCTTGTCTGAGTGTACCAGAGCGCAGAATAATGCATTTTCGAGCGCTCAACACCCGTTGAATTTGGCCGGTTTAACGTCGGCAAAAAGGCATAAAAGTTTTGCCAGCAGCACAGTTAGTCACCAACGCTCTGGATAACAAACTGCCTAACCAATTCTGCTAGGGTGAGTAAAATGGTCAGCGTGGTCTCATAGCCAACGTTAGCTTGGGTGCCGTTGTAAGGTCAGAACGCTCTAATCAACCCTACTCCTCGTCCAGTGTGTGCTCCGAGAGCGAAACACTCTGAATTTACAAACGGACAATCTGACAATGATTTAACTTTACGAGCTCACTCTGGCACTCCACATCGAATTTAAGAACACACCCGAAGTCGTAAAATGTCTAACTAGTAATTTATGCTAACTAGCAAGAGGTTGCACAGCAACAGCATAAACTTCCGGTAGACAGGCAAAGAGTTAGTACGCTCAACTGAAAGCATTCTGTTCATTTAGTATACTAAAATGAACTTATGTAGTATATACTCATTAAGTATGAAGTATACAGTATGTTAGTATGGGTATTCGAACACAGTTCTAGTCAATACCAGAGGTAGCCAACATCGCTCCACTGATCCCTGATCTACCTGAGCAAACTTCTATTCCAACCCAATAATAGCACACTTGATTATCAACTAATTAGGTAGGATAAATAAAATCAGGTGAGTTAGTGCTGGGCTAGAACTGAAGCCTGCACACCCAGCAGGGTTGGCCTACTCCAGTTGTAATAGGCTTATACATTGTCTGTTAATTGTATTTTTGTTTAAAACATTTGCTAAAGATGTACCCTTATTCTATTGGGACATTCATTGGGACCTTTCTCTTCATCTGCAGACAGGGTTTCACAGCTCTCTGTATCTGAGGACAGAAAACATCACAAAGAAACGGGGTTCATTATACTCAAATCAGAGAGTACGGAATATTACGTTGCTATATGTCTTTTTTGTTGTTGCTAAGGACTGGAACTGAAGAATCTTTTCAAAATGTCCTCCCACAAAGGTACATGCCCTATCCAGAGTAACCTACTCCCCTTCTCTGACAATTTTAGCTAATAATAAATGTTTATCATTTTCAAAATATATTTACTTACTTGAATAGCTTCTCCAACTGCATCTGTTTTCTGGGTCCTTAATAATGGGCAATCTTCCCGATGTTTCTGGTGGTAGAAAAACGCAGCCAGCCATATGGAGATTGGAGGACTTCCACTTGGTGTGGTTGCTAGGTGATTTGTGATGCAACTGCAACCCCTTTATTGGTATATTAACTCATTTACCGCCTAGTGATGACACAGGCAGGCAAAAACTCCATCTGACCAAAGCAGGCTGAAATTTCAGATGGTCTTTTCAAACAGCTCTTACACTAAAAGGGCTTTTAAGTCAGTATTAGTCCAACCTCAGCGTGGAAATTTGTGACTTGTTTCGGGAAACTAGGCGTATGTTGCACGTCACTACTTCACAGGAGACATTTTTTGATCAAAATGCTTTTTTTGTCAGAAACGCCTTCTGGAACATTCACGTGCCTTACAAATGTGTATGCCATCTGTAAACACATAAGTTTTAAATTACGAGCGTAGTTGGTTTAGCCATGGAAAAAGTCAGGAACCTTCCCACTAGCCATGATTGGCTGAGATTATGGATGGGCTGGACATTCTGAGAGATGAGATCAGATCAGATTGGTCTGCCATGTAGCATCTGTCTATAACATGAGCTGCACAGTATGTGTAGGTAATCCTTCCTAACAAGGATTTTTTTGAAAGATCGCTAACCCAGCTAGCATGGACACTGACAGTTGTGAATCTGATGCAGCCAAAGAGCTAATGCCCCCTTACTCGGGAAAGCACCAAACAGACAGGGACGTTGGACCCTCGAAGAGGCACAAATATGATGAACTACATTGATTTGGGGTTCACTTATATTGGGAGTAGTGCCTTTCCTCAGCCACAGTGTGTTATACAGTGCCTTGCGAAAGTATTCGGTCCCCTTGAACTTTGCGACCTTTTGCCACATTTCAGGCTTCAAACATAAAGATATAAAACTGTATTTTTTTGTGAAGAATCAACAACAAGTGGGACACAATCATTAAGTGGAACGACATTTATTGGATATTTCAAACTTTTTTAACACATCAAAAACTGAAAAATTGGGCGTGCAAAATTATTCAGCCCCCTTAAGTTAATACTTTGTAGCGCCACCTTTTGCTGCGATTACAGCTGTAAGTCGCTTGGGGTATGTCTCTATCAGTTTTGCACATCGAGAGACTGAACATTTTTCCCATTCCTCCTTGTAAAACAGCTCGAGCTCAGTGAGGTTGGATGGAGAGCATTTGTGAACAGCAGTTTTCAGTTCTTTCCACAGATTCTCGATTGGATTCAGGTCTGAAGACATCCTCTTCTGGAAACCCGGACAACAAGAGAGGATATTTTTAAAGTGCTGGACAGCTTTGTGACGTCAAATGGACGTTGGTGGTCAAGATGTGTTGGTATCTGTACTGATGGCGCAAAAACCATGACACGGAGACATAGTGAAAATGGTTAACTTCGTTAAAGCAAGGCCCCTGAACTCTCATGTATTTTCAGAATTATGCAATGATAATGGGCAGTGACCATGTAACACTTTTACAACATACAGACATGCGCTGGTTATCAAGGGGCAAAGTATTGACACATTTTTTAAAATTGAGGGACAAGCTTAAAAACGTTTCTTTACTGACCATTTTCACTTGTCTGACTGCTTGTATGATGAATTTCTCACACGACGGGCCTATCTGGATTATGTTTTATCTTGCCTGAATGATTTGAATCTATTACAGGGACTCTCCACAACTATATTCAATGTGCAGGATAAAATTGAGGCTATGGTTAAGAAGTTGGAGCTCTTCTCTGTCTGTTAACAAGGACAACACACAGGTCTTTCCATCATTGTATGATTTTTTTTTGTGTGCAAATTAACTCAAGCTTACGGACAATGTCAAATGTTATTTAGCAAATCGTCTGAGTTAGCGCAATTACGCAGGTACTTTCCCGAAATGGACGACACAAACAACGGGATTCGTTATCCCTTTCATGCCCTGTGGTGCGTGGATATGTATTCACCCCCTTTGCTATGAAGCCCCTAAATAAGATCTGGTACAGGAATTGGAATTGAAGCGCCCATACACTAAGCAGTATACTTAAGCTTTTCATATTTCATTCTATTACCTATACTACCTATTTCCATGATAATTTTCATTATGTTTTGTAGATATTTTGATTAGCGTCTTCAAATGTTGATTGTATAAAGGAATTGTGTGGTCTTCAGATGAATCCATATTATTCCTAGTATTTTCATTGTCGTCTTATAAATGTATTGTTAAAATAAGTCAGGTCGCCTTAAAATACAATTTCTGTCCCATAACAGACTGGTGCCCCAATTCACAGTAATAATTGTACACACTCCCTTACACATGCTTCTCCTTCTAATTAATTAAATAGAGGATGGGTCATTACCTGGTTCATGACTGCAGTAATGGGGTAAAGACATCAGTGCTACCATGTGGTTATGACTTCGGTGGTTAGAACATACCATAGTATCTGTTTGGACACATCACCGAGTAGTCAAGCATTGTGTGTCTGCTAGGTAACTCTGCACTCTTCTTAGAAAAGAATGGGCATCTCTCCACTTCTCACAGGAAACAAAGAAGATGTACCGATGTATACATTAAGACCCTCACAAACTTTCACAGATGCACAATTGAGAGCATCCTGTCGGGCTGTATCACCGCCTGGTACGGCAACTGCACCGCCCGCTTCCGCAGGGCTCTCCAGAGGTTGGTGCGGTCTGCCCAACACTTCACCGGGGGCACACTGCCTGCCCTCCAGGACACCTTCAGCACCCGATGTCACAGGAAGGCCAAAAAGATCAAGGACATCAACCACCCGAGCCACAGCCTGTTCACCCCACAATCATCCAGTTGGCGAGGTTAAAACTGGTGCATCAAAGCTGGGACCGAGAGACTGAAAAACAGCTTCTATCTCAAGGCCATCAGACTGTTAAATAGTCATCATTAGCCGGCTACCACCCAGTAACTCAACCCTGTACCTTAGAGGCTGCTGCCCTATATGCACAGACATGGAACACAAGTCACTTTAATAATGTTTACATACTGCTTTACTCATTTCATACGTATATACTGTATTTTAGTCAATGCCACTCTGACATTGCTCATCCTAATATTTATATATTTCTTAATTCCAATCTTTTACTTTTAGATGTGTGTATTGTTAGATATTACTGCACTGTTGGAGCTAGGAACACAAGCATTTCGCTACACTCGCAATAACATCTGCTAAATGTGTATGTGACCAATAACATTTGATTTGATTTGAAGCCCTACATCAGGGATCACCAACTAGATTCAACCGCAGGTCAATGTCTTCTTGAGCGGATGGTCGGGGGGCGGAACATAATCACCAATCATTTATAGACGGCAAATTGATCAAGAAGACTAAACAGATATACACTGAGTACACAAAACATTAAGAATACCTACTCTTTCCATGACATAGACTGACCAGGTGAAAGCTATGATCCCATATTGATGTCACTTGTTAAATCCACTTCAATCAGTGTAGATGAAGGGGAGGAGACAGGTTAAATAAGGATTTTAAGCCTTGAGACAATTCAGACATGGATTGTGTATGTGTGCCATGCAGAGGGTGAATGGGAAAGACAAAAGATTTAAGTGCCTTTGAACGGGGTATGGTAGTAAGGCTGCTGGGTTTTTCATCCTCAACAGTTACCCATATGTATCAAGATTGGTTCACCACCCAAAGGACATCCAGCCAACTTGACAACTGTGGGAAGCATTGGGGTCAACATGGGCCAGCATCCCTGTAGAACGCTTTTGACACCTTGTAGAGTAAATGCCCGACAATTTTAAGGTTTTCTGAGAACAAAAGGGGGTGGTGCAACTCAATATTCGGAAAATGTTCTTAATGTTGGTATACTCAGTGTATTTTAGACTAAAACAATCATTTCAAACCTACCATTTGTACATGATAACATCTCTCTATTATGCGTGGGAATACTTGGGAACAGATTTACAAAATTAAAAATCACTTGGAGGTGATTTCCTGGTTATCATCTTTTATGTCCCACAATGAAAAAAGACTAAAAAATAAAACATGTTTTTTGTTTTTGCTCAGAAAACTTTGAGGGCCAAATAAAACCAATCGCTGCCAGTTGGGGAACCCTGACATATATTAAGACCTAGAAGCCATGGGTCCATTACAACAAAAGAGTTGAACGTCGCACATAACACTGTGTTAACCAATGATATGTATAAACCCTGGAACGCTGATACTATCTATTGTCCAATGAGAGGCTTTGAAGCCACCAGTGGGCCATATTGGCACTCCCCAGAAGAAGCAGTCATCCATGTATCTCACATAATATAATTTCAAAGTATGAATATAAATAGCACACATAGAACAGATATACAGCTTCTCAGACTTTCTTTAACTCACATTTCTACGTGAATTTGCCCAGGTTGCCCCAAAAGCTACCTACTGCGACTTTAATGGACTGCATGAAACAAATAAAATAAGGAGTGGTAATGAGGTGACCAAAAATGGTTGCAATTGAGATTAGTTGTGCCGGTAAATTCATCACGAGATCAGCTGCCGATATCTGGTCACCATCGATGGTTGTAATAGGCCCCCATATGTTTCCATATTGGCCACATATGTTTCCAAAGGCTGCGTTTACACAGGCAGACCAATTCTGATCTTTTTTCACTAATTGGTCTTCTGTTCCAATTAGATCAGCCCTGAAAAAGATCTGATGTGATTGGTCAAAAGACCAATTGGTGGAAAAAAATATTTGTATTGGGCTGCCAGTGTAAACGCAGCCATGCTGATCATATAACTGATGCTTTTCTACTGAGAATATAAATGTTATGTAAGTGGAAAGTATAAAAGGCTGGTTGAGACTCATGTATGTTGACATTGTATGCTACGTGTATGCCATTAATTAAAGCCTTGATTTGGATTCAAGCGTGTTGTTTGTTCTCAATATCTACATTACCATGACAACTCAGAATCCTACACACTGAATCTATTGATTACAATGTGTGCAATGTTTATTCTAATACAGTTCAGAAGAATGAGGGACTCAAAATCCACATTTGATTCAAGTCAAAGTTACAGGGATGGTCACATGGTGGATATTGTAAAATATGGGATGGTGGGAATGAAGGTGTGTGTGCGTACGGGTGTGTATGAGTGTATGGGTCTCACCTCCTCTCCAGCATCTGCTGCAGCATGTCCTGGCCCTCCTACGCGGCAGGCACCACGGCCACCGCTTGGTCGTCACACACTTTGCGCAGCTCGCTGGACGGATACGGCTTCATGGACTGGCAGAGCCGCCACTGATCCCCTGCCCGCGTCAGCACGCTCGCTTTCTGAGAGGGAGGGAGGGGGGGGTTACACACGTGCGCATAGAAAATAATAAAACATTATTTGGTGGATGCTTATATTTGTCCTTTTTCACACATGTACAAGTGTGTATTATACACATTTGTGACATGGAAATGTGTTCTATGCATATCCCAACTCTCCCCGAGACACCCTCGGGCATTGGGGTCATGGCCAGGGTCAGCCATTATCAACATTGACCCTGGAGCAATTAGGGTTAAGTGCCTTGCTCGTGGACACGTCAACATATTTTTCACCTTGTCGGCTCGGGGATTTAAACTAGTGACCTTTCGGTTACTGGCCCAATGCTCTAACCACTAAGCTCCCGTGTATACACACACACACACACACACACACACACACACACACACATTCCTGTTGATTTAGTGTAAAGGTTCTTACAGCAAGAGACCATGAACAACTCACTGTCTGTGCATCCCTGTTTCCTACATTCCCTTGATATAACCACTGCCCTGACATAGAAATAGAATGTTTGTTGTTGCCTATCCAATCGTGTCAAATCAGTAAATCCCATGTGATTTACACAGCCCTTTAAAATCAACAACACGTCACACCGTGCTTTACAGTAACAACACTACAAGGAAAGGAACGATAACCTACAAATAGGGCCAAATTAACAGGCTTATACTTTGCCTTCAGAAAGTATTCATACCCCTTGACTTATTCCACATTTTCTTGTGTTACAGTCTGAATTCAAAATGTATCAAATATATTTTTCTCACCCATCTACACACAATACCCCATGACAGAGTGAAAATATGTTTTTAGAAATGTTTGCAAATGTATTGAAAATAAAATAGAGAAATATCTTATTTTCTGCGGCAGGGACTGGGAGACAGGTAAGGATAGAGGGAACAATGAATGAAGGTAAATACAGGCATACGAGAACCTGTTTCAGAGTGCAAACAATCTTAGACTGGGGCGAAGATTTACAGTCCAACAGGACAATGACCCCAAACATACAGCCAAAGCAACGCTGGAATGTGAAAGTCCTTGAGTGGCCCAGCCAAAGTCCAGACTTGAATCCCATCAAGAATCTGTGGAAAGACTTGAAGATGGCTGTTCACCGCCCTTCCCAATCTGACTTAACAGAGCTTGAGAAAATCTGCAAGGAAAAATGGGAGAAAATCCCCAATTCCAGATGTGCAAAGCTGATACAGACATACCAAAGATGACTCAAAGCTGTAATCGCCGCCAAAGGTGCTTCTACAAAGTATTGACTCAGGGGTGTGAATACTTATGTAAATTACATGTCTGTATTTCATTTTCAATATATTTGCAAACATAAAAATAAAAAAAACATGTCACTTTGTCAAAATGGGGTATTGTGTATGTAGATGGGTGAGAGAAAAAACATCTAATCCATGGTGAATTCAGGCTGTAATACAAAAAATGTGGAATAAGTCAAGAGGTATGAATACTTTAAGGTACTGTAGATGGCACCAGCCCATGCATTATACAGTATAAGAGAGCTCTTACTCCCCCTGGTGGCAGCTTGTGGTATGGCTAGGGCACCTTCAGCAGGGGGGGGTTCATTAGTTGCAGACAGTAGCAAAAACGTTTGGTCTGTTGCAAAAACGGGAAGAATGGAAAACGTTTTGCAATGAAAACTAGTTTATTTTGGACAAATTCAGGTAGTTCCCCCCCACCATTTGCTTCCGTTTGGTTCAGTAAACGGTTTCCATTGCAATGAGTTTTGCAAAAGGCCAAACATTTTGCTACGGTCTGCGACTATGATTACAGCCCAGGACAAAACTTTGTGAAAGGTTCAGATAGAAACAAGTGGAACAAACATACCTCTAACATCTAGAATAAGAAATCATGTCGGCTCTATTCATGACATTTCTATCTGCACGTGGCCCTGGCTCCTACCTTGAAGCGAATGTTGTTGCTGATGAGGATGCTGCCCTTCATGAACTTGTGCTCGTTGTCCCTGTTCTCGGTAACCACGGGGAAAGCGTGGTAGACGGTGGTGCACAGGATGCTCACCAGGGAGGGGGTACACGTACGTCGGGTTGGGTTCCATGATGCCACTGGCTGTCCGTCTGGGAGACAAACGAGAGACACATACGTGCCTGTGTTAGGGTCCAAATTCATTCATTGAAAAAAAGGTCATCTATTTTCAAGGTCTTCAAGAAACTGAAAAGCAGAAGCTATTTATATCAAGTGTTTATTTAGAAAACATTGTTTTATCCCTTCCTGAATTGAGTGACTTGAATTGGAATTGAACACAGCAGCAGATTACACAGTTGGCTAAAGTTGTAAAAGGGCCACGCAGCATACTGTATGTGTATACTGAAGAAAAACGTGTTCGCTTGAAGTTCATTTGGATACAAGTGTCTGTTTAATGACTACTGATCTTTACTATCATAAATGCAGTATGTGTTTCTTACTTGTCCATCTCCATTTCCCACACCAGCATTGGCACTCTTCTCAGATGAATGTGGACGTCATAGATGCCCTTATTGCAGAAATCCCCTGTCCACTTGGCCACCTGAGCACACACGCCATCCTGTAAGCACCAACACTGACACAAGTGCACTAAATTGTGAATGTAAGTTCAAATCAATGAAGTGTACTTTACCATGAGGGTTGTCATAATGGGCAAGCTGTAGGTGATCTCATTGGTTGATTCGATGAGAATGACAGTCAAGCTGATGGTCATCCAGACCACGCCTCCCAGGAAGGCAGCTGCTCCAAGTAGAGCAAAGGTCCCGGAGTAGATGTCTATCCCCAGGTTGCTGTGGCAACAGGACAGCCAAAGGAGCCAATCAGGAAGATCAGTGTCAGGAAGTGAGCATAAAAGCATGCAGAAGACTCTCAGGCTTACTTCTAGCAGTGTCGACTCAAATTGCATTATCTTCTTGTTCCTAGAAAACACAAAACTAATCCATGAACCAATAACTATAAAGATAACTTTTTTGGAATAAGCAGCCAGTTAAGATAACTCTACCACAGACATCCTAGTGTGACACATAGCAGTCATTACCCTCAGTTGAGCATAACTGAAAATACCCAAGTCTGACAAAGCCGAGGAAGAAGTAGAAGTGGGCTGAAGAGAGAGAAACTCATAGAGCGGGAGAGAGAGGCGCTGAGAGAACATGTCCGGTCAGCAGATTCCCTCTCAGAGGATGTCATCTCTAAAAAGTTGCATTTGTAAGCATTTTTCACTTTCCAAGAGATAGAAACTCCATGAGAAGAGCCAAAACTATACTTTATAAATACTGGCGCTGGGAAAGTAGGTGAGAGATTTCCAAACCAACAGATTTCAAATCATATAAACCAGAGCAGTATATAGCTACATGTCTATACATGTATATGACTCTGATAAACACCATCACCATTCATGGACCTTTTGCTATGAGACGGTTGGCCTTCCGTATTTGAATACAGATTATCTGAACGCTGGGTTTACATTTCGAGAACATTTGATTGTGAGAACGTTGGCCTAGCATTTCTAGAACATTATCAAAATGTTGTCCTTACATATTGAGGAGGTTGGCCACCAGGTGTCCGAAAGCGCCACCACAGAGCAGTGAGGGCACAAAGACGCCACTGGGCACCGACACGCCATACGTCCAGCACGCTAAGAGGAAGCACAGCACAAAGAACACTGTCAGCGTCACGGGGCTGAAAGTACCTACAGAGGCAGACCGGAAACACAGTAAATGACACGTCACATGACAAGGAGGGTCAATACAGCAGCGGCTGCACAACTCCAGCCGAGTCCTCAGGGGCCTCAGTCCTGCTGATGTTCTACCTCGTAAAACAACCACAGCAGTAACAGGAAGTGCCAGGGAGAAGAAGAAAAAAGCTAGCAGAACTGCAGAGTTGTTCGCTCCTGAGGATAAATATATAGCAGGCCACAGAGGTGTTCATTATGTTCAGTATAATGATTGACTAAAGTCTAGCCATCACACTGAAACAAGCACATTTATATCTTTCAGTTTGTATATGTATAGGGAGTGAGACCAGGGGCCGGGGTGCGAATTACCCGGGAGCTCCCCTGAATGAGACATTAGCTCCCCTTAATGCAACAAAAGTCAAACTTTGGGGTGGTCTCTAAATAACGCTAATTGGACCATTCTCCTTTGTGTTTACGATCCAGGGATAAATATGTTTTACAGTGGTAAATATGAAAATAAAAGCTTTCAAATGAAACGAACACCCCCACTTATTTATTTCTACGTGGCTGCACAAACTGTCTCCCTGTCCATGACTGGTACTGTATAATTCTATAGCTGGCTCGACAGTGGCGCCGTCCACTCACTATTGCTGAATTTCAGCCTCAGCTGAGCTCCTTTAAAAACGCATAGATTTTCCTTTGCACTTCCTCATTTGCGCCATTTGTTTGCCATGTGTCCTTGATAAAATAGCATTTATTCCAATGCATTAGATTTATCCGTTGACTTATAATTGTTTGCTTTTGTCAGTTGGCTGTTTAGAGCGCTCATTGTATTTCTGGTATTCGTGTTCTCCGTGCCGTCCGTGGCAGGAAGAAGTAGATCATCTAATATTTTCTTTCCTGGCTCAGCTGATCATGGTCTACAATAACACTAGACAACTAGCCTTCAGCTCGACACCAATGTGCATCCAATCCATTCAACAAGTATATGTTAATGACAGTAGTTGACTTTCGGGTTAGAAGCATTCGATTTTGCAATGGCATAGTCCTACATTATTTTGTATATGTGTACCCTTGACAACAGTTTTCATTGCGAAGCACAATTAACTATTGGGTAGGCATAGTTACACTTACAGTGCACTTTCCGAGACCTCCGAGATCCAGGATTCACACAGGGTTTAAGTTCAATGTTCGAATTAAATTGTTAAATGCTTAATAATGACAAATAACACGGTCATAAATGTCATCACTGTAAGGAAAGGTAGAGTTTTACGTCACATATGTGAAGATTCCAAGCATTCAACTCATGAACTAGGGTGTACACATGTTTTGATTCATCTCATGTAGGTCTATTCAATTGAATGTAGGTTACCTGTTCTGCGTGTGCTCATGTGTGTAAAATTGCCTCGGCTAAGAGGGTAGGCTACTGGCACTGGAGGTGGGTAAACGCAGGTTGACCACCTTTTTCTGAAAAATGCATTGAAAGTATAGGGAGAGTTACTTTTTTCACCGCGACCAGCAATCAGAGTTTACCCACCTAGTGTTTTTTTACTACTACATCATTGGCTACTGGTAGGCCTATTTGAAGTTCATGGTAATTCACATTGTAGCCTAGTCTAGTAAATTGACCATGAGTGTGTTGGGGTGACCATCCCTGTTTCAGCCCCATTTCAGGTGTCAGGGTACAGAAAAGGTAAATTTGTCAACAAGACGCATCCATTAATGGAGGCCTAATCAATGGAGGCCTAATCAATGGAAGCATTAGGCCCACTTTTTTAAAATTTGATTTATAAACAGATATCTATTTCCATTCATCAGAGTGTACATGCAGTGACAGTTTGGACACTGGAATTATTTTGGAGTGGACGAACATGCACAGGTAGCCTACTTTTTGAAAACATCATGACTGGTTGTGTTAATGCCACATTAAAAGGTTAGATTACATCTTTATTATTAGGCCCATAAACAATGTAATGCACGCACACGCACCCAATAGAGACAGTCCTGTTCAAAGAAAACACAGATTAAGCCTGGTCCTGGAACTAAGAAGTACTTTTACATGGAGATTCTTCATTGAGCATGCTGTTTAGTACAGGAGTGGGATATGTTTTGCCCTTCAGATAAAATGGGAGCCTGTCCATAATCTCATTTGTTATGGCCTAAAATAGGGGTCCCCAATTACATTCAGCGATGGGACGAATTTGGCCGCCTATTGGGGCACCCTGATCTAAAATGTCAAACTGATCCTAGGTCAGGTCCTGTCTCACCGTCCTGGTGGAAAAGTTGGTGGATGGCCACCTCCTGAGAGTTGAAGAACAGAGTGGCCATGTCGTTGTACATCTTGTTGGGACAGAATAACTATTATTACTATTAACTATCTATTCTTACATGTATGCACTGCAAAATGTCTGTCCAGTGTGGGAGCCATTAAACATGCTAAATTCCACTTCTGAAGGACCTAAGTGTACACTAGACTGGAGGCCTGGAGAGACTGGTAAGGAATATACCAAAGATCACAGCCAAAGTATTGAAACGTGAAATATTAACACAGTGACTGTGTAATACTGGAGTGGGAGTGTGTTCTGCCAGATGAATTGGTTCATTTACACTAGGCAAGTTGCTACACAGCTCAACCAACTGAGCAGTGGTACTGGGTATGTTCAATTAAGAGAAATGTTGAAACTGGGGTATGTTCAGTGACGTTGCAGATAGAAATGTAATGAGCCGAGCTAACCGGATTCTCTATTCTACATGACAGACAATTACATTGGTTTTAAACAATGCACCCTCCTGAACCGCCCCCCTTGTTAGCAGGGTTGGGATCAATGACATTTTAAGTCATTCAACACAGGCGACTAATCTGCCGAAAGATGTCAGAGAGACAATAGAAAACACACAAGACAAACTTTTTAAGGATGGCTTTTGTTTGATTATAGGTTGTTTTTATGATCATGCTGTGTTCCAATATGCTTTCAGCGCTTGTTTCAGGATGATTATGACATTGTTTTGTGTTTGTTTATAACTTGCTTTTTTATATGCTTCACTTTTTTTTAAACGAAGTTCAGCTCTACCAAACGTACCGGCGCTGTACTGTTGTTGTTGGTTGTGGGGGAGGCCAAGTCGCGACATTCGCCAACGTTATGGATGCCACGAATATCCCCACCGTCGTCACCATGGCGACCAGCAGGCTCTCCAGGACCCTAGAGAGGGAGTAGAGGAAGAATTAGAGATGAAAGATAAATGACAACCTTTTTGAAACGAATGCCTTTCCACTCAGACGAATGCCTTTCCACTCAGACGAATGCCTTTCCACTCAGACGAATGCCTTTCCACTCAGACGAATGCCGTTCCACTCAGACGAATGCCGTTCCACTCAGACGAATGCCGTTCCACTCAGATGGGAATGTTGATTGATTGAAATTATTTGATAATTAGGCTAAAAGTAGAAGACTACACGACATATATACGTTTCATATTAATAATTAGAAAAAAATATTTTCAACAACTGCAGTAACTAACACTACAACGACATAGGAGCATAAAAAGGTGTGTGTTCATGCTTTTGTATGGTACGGTGTGTTTCCCAGCAGTTACCTGACAAACTTGGCCTTGGGATGGACATGTCACATGCGGTACTTGTCCAGTCTTGTTGATGTAATTGAAGAAGGCCCCCAGCAGCCCTCCCACCACCCCCATCGGGATAAAGAAGGCCAGGTCAACCACAGTCCACAGGTGGCACTTCTTATCCCCATCTGAACAGTGTGGGAGAAGGAGAGGGATGGACATACATGGAGGTGTAGAACTCAAGTCACTTTATCATCATATGCACACACAGAGCCACATACAAAACACTGTATCCACATTGCAGCTCTGCCACAAAAATGGAAGAGGCAATTACTCAAAAGAGAAAAGAATGAATTGGTTTGTCTGTGTAACCGGTGTGAAATGGCTAGCTAGTTAGCGGGGTGCGCGCTAATAGCGTTTCAAATCGGTGACGTCACTCGCTCTGAGACCTTGAAGTAGTTGTTTCCATTGCTCGGGAAGGGCCGCTGCAGTCTTGAAGGAGTTCCCACATATGCTGAGCACTTGGTGGCTCCTTTTCCTTCACTCTGCGGTCAAACTCATCCCAAACCATCTCAATTGGGTTGAGGTAAGTTGATGGTGGAGGCCAGGTCATCGGATGCAGCACTCCATCACGCTCTTGGTCAAATAGCCCTTATACCGCCTGGAGGTGTGTTTTGGGTCATTGTCCGGTTGAAAAACAAATGATAGTCCAACTAAGCGCAAACCAGATGGGATGGCGAATCGCTACAGAATGCTGTGGTAGCCATGCTGGTTAAGAGTGCCTTGAATTCTAAATAAATCACCAACAGTGTCACCAGCAAAGCACCCCCCTACACCATCACAACACCTCCATGATTCATGATGCTCGTGTTTCTTTGCCCAAGCAAGTCTCTTCTTGTTATTGTTGTCTTTTAGTGGTTTCTTTGCAGCAATTGGACCATGAAGGCCTGACTCACGCAGTCTCCTCTGAACAGTTGATGTTGAGATGTGTCTGTTACTTGAACTCTATGAAGCATTTATTTGGGCTGCAATTTCTAAGGCTGGTAACTCTAACTTATCCTCTGCAGCAGAGGTAACTCCTTTTTCATAGATTTTCACTATTATTCTACAAAGTAGAAAATAAAGAAATCCTTGAATGAGGTGTCAACTTATGCATTTGGAAAGTATTCAGACCCCTTTTCTGTTATGTTAGTCTTATTCCAAAATGGATTGGATTTTTTTTCACCATCAATATACACACAATACCCCATAATGACAAAGCAAAAACAGGTTTTTAGACATTTTTGAAAATGTATTAAAAATAAAAAACACCTCATTTACGTAACTATTCAGACCATTTCCTATGAGACTTCAAATTGAGCTCAGGTGTATCCTGTTTCCATTGATCATCCTTGAGATGTTTCTGCAACTTCAATGGAGTCCACCTGTGCTAAATTCAATTGATTGGACATGAATCGGAAAGGCACAAGCCTGTTTAAGGTTCCACAGTTGACAGTGCATGTCAGAGCAAAAACAAAGCCATGAGGACTAAGGAATTGTCCGTAGAGTTCCAAGACAGGATTGCGTCGAGGCTCAGGCCAGACGGAAACCACTCCTCATTAAAAGGCACAAATTCTAAAAACCTGTTTTTGCTTTGTCATTATGGGGCAGGGGTATTGTGTGTAGATTGAAGGGAAAAAACTATTTAACCCATTTTAGAATAAGGCTGTAACGTAACAAAATGTGGAAAAAGTGAAGGGGTCTGTATACTTTATAAATGCACTGCATATATAAATATATAACAACAATTTCTATGATTTTACTGAGTTACAGTTCATATAAAGAAATCAGTCAACTGAAATAAATTCATTCGGCCCTAATCTATGGATTTCACATGACTGGGCAGGGGTTCAGCCATGGGTGGGCCTGGGAGACCATAGGACCACCCATGGCTGAACCCCTGCCCAAAACAACATTGGAGGCAGCTTATGATAGAGAAATGAACATGCAATTCTCTGTCAACAGCTCTGGTGGACATTCCTGCAGTCAGCATGTCAATTGCATGCTCCCTCATAACTTGAGACATCTGTGGCATTGTGTTGTGACACAACTGCACATTTTTGAGTGGCCTTTTATTGTCCAGTACCGTTACACCAGCATAAGATGCAACCATGTTATGATCATGCTTATTTTATCAGCTTCTTGATATGCCACACTTGTCAGGTGGATTGATTATCTTGGCAAAGGAACATTCTCACTGACAAACCAAGGATTGTAAACCAAGTTGTGTAAACCAAGTTGTACACAACTTTAGTGAAACAAGCTTTTGGTGCAAATGGAAAATTTCAGGGATCTTTAATTTCAGCCCATGAAACCTGGGACCAATACTTTACATGTTGTGTTTATATTTTTGTTGAGTAAAGGGGGATAATAAATTATGCAAGTCATTTGATAGACTCCAGTTCTGTCTAGTCTGTTTCATAGCGGATCTACAAAAATACACACATAATACTCTCACACCTCAAATATGAACAAGCAATGTCTATGCATGTGAATGAGTGCTTGTACCTTGAACTCTCCAAAGCTGAGCAGGCCGGGTAGCTGGAACGAACCCCATTTGTTGTAGTTTATCCCGTAGCGAAAGAAGTTAAGGGTTAATGTAGTCGACATGGAGCAGAGGAGCTAAGGGGAGGGATACACAGGAAGAGAGGGGTACCTCAGAGCAGCAACTGACTTACAATGACTTCAACTAACAGAAAAATTGCCTGTGTGTGTACGTATGTATGCGTGTCCATTGACCTACCACTTTTCAGGAGAGTGCCTGGTTCCAGAAAGAGAAGCCTTCCTCCAGGCTGAAGAGGGTGCCCCAAACGCAGCAGCCACCCCGGCTGCAGGACCTACCGACACAAAGTCCCGCTTGTCCCTGTAATAAAGATTAAGCACAGACATCTAACTTATAATGATGAACTACTGCGCTATTAGCACTTTACACTAGTAGAGTGTGTCCCTGTACCGGTCACTGCGGAAGTCCAAGTTGATCTTCTTGAAAGTGATGCTCTGAAACTGAGGTAGGCCAGCTCCCACGATGGCTCCGCTGTGGATCATTGGACCCTCCTTCCCCACAAACAGACCTGAAGGATCAAACACGTAGTCAGAGGCGAAACAGACCCATTGGTACTGGATTCCTTTTAGTTTAATCCTATCCTAATGGTTGCATCTGGAAAGTCAGGGTCATATTCATTAGTCCACACCGAAGCAAAATGTTTTGCAACAGAAAACGAAAATGAACCGTTCTATTGGACAAGTTCAGATAGTCTGTTGCAGTCTGTTTGGTGCCTAGTGGATACGACCCAGTTCCATCTATGTTGAAGTACCTCAGACTACGGTGAAGAGGACTCTGACGGCCTTACAGAGGAAAGTACGTAGTCGGACTATTCCGGGTATCTTTACTCCGTTCAGGTAGCTCTTGATCTCGGGGATTCCCAAGCCCGCAGCTACTGGCTAAATGACACAGGACAGGGACGTTCAGTAGGAGTTGGGAAAATTCTAATATGATACCATTAGACAAGCAAATAAAATGTAAAGAACTATCCCACAGTTAGAAAAAAACAGCAGTTTTGAAAATAAGCGTATTGTCAGAGGGATTATGAGCATGCACATTACTTCTGAAAATGAGGGTATGGTCAGTACAGGCAGACTACTGATAAGTGCACTTCAGATAAGTGCGAACTCTTTTGAAGTGCACTATAGTTTGGTCGTCCCTTTTTAATTGCTCCTGATAACTGCATGCTTTGGTTTAGCGCACGCCATCCCAACAGTCCCAAGACACTGCATTTTTCAGGAGTCGACTGTAATAGCATAACAATAGCATGAAAGGACATGTTAGGTATTTGTGTAGATCGGCCTTACCTCGATGAGGACCAACACACTGGCGATGAAGATGAAGGTCATGTTGAAGGCCAGCAGCTCGAAAAGCGACAGTGTCAGGCAGCCTTTCGCACTGCACTCCTCCACAGCTAGCAAACACTGGCTAAGGAAAAACCCTGTCTGTCACACACCTCACTGCTCTCAACTAACTAATATGTTGATTTGGGAATTATGACTACTGTCATGCATGTTCAATATCAGAAAGACATGATTAATTAGAAATATTCCATCTTCCAAAAATAGATACATTTTCCCACCAAGTTGAATTTGACCTTAGTGAAGAGCCTTACAAAAAAGTCCACGAAAAGGCTCACCTGAAAGAAAAGAAATAGTGTCAAGAGTTTCATGTGCATTTTCTAATGAATGCAGCCATTTGGCAGTAGCACTTGGCATCGTCCATACCTTCGTCATGCATTATTTCCAGAGAATTTACAGAGTGTCATTGTTTTTTGCATACCGGTATGTAAGCTAACCAAAAATCAGCATGTCTGACTCTACATGCAGGATAGAAAATGAAGGCACTTACCAGGCCTACTTGAAACTCCAATTGCAAACACCAGCATCCACCTCACAGCTTCATACTTTTGGGCTTTCTAATATGTGATAGGAGTACCCATGTCAGAATAAATGTAAATATAGACCAACTCCTCACAATTGCAATATGCAGTTTGTGGAAATTAACTGCAATTTTTGAAAAACATTTTAATCACTAAGTAACAACTTTGTAACTAACTTAAAACATGCATTTATCACTTAAACAATACCACAGTACAACGGTTAATTTCTTAGTATACCTTAGTGTTCATTCCCACCAGAACTTCAACATATGGTTCATTGATGCACCTGTCATAATCCAGGCTCTGAGAGAACCATTTGGAGATGAGTCAGAGTGTGTTTAATTGTATAGAGTCTCTAGTATATTTATCTGGCGAGACAGATTTCAATATTAGTACTCTGGCAATAGATGTGGTCAAGAGCTAGCCTGGTTCCAGATCTGTTTGTGCTCTTGCCTACTCCATTGTCAAGCCAACATCTTGATGTTCATCTGCTTCTAAGAGACTTTCTCACCTCATAATCTTTCCTTGGAAGGATCTCATCCTCCTCATTTTGAGTTTCACCAAGAATAGTCTGGAAATGAGATGGTTGAAGAATGTGACATTGACATTAGGCCCTATGCATGAATAATAATTTTAAAAAACAATGCAGAACTATGTCTGACAAATAAGGTTATTGCAGTACTGCTTTCCAGTCCTCATTAGAAGATAGCTGGCACTTTCTACACATAGTGCCACATAAGTAATACCCCCAACAAAGGAGCAAGCTGTTGCAGAGGTTTCTTCCTGCGTCATCGTGCAAGGCTGGGAATAGTTTGAGGAAAATTAACTAGCTAGATGTTTTAACTCTCTTTCAACATACACTTCTTCAGTGTGTTTGACAAGGGCCTCTTAAACAATGAACATCACGATCATACAATGTTTCTTGATAAATGGAATGGGTTGTGCTTGCCAAGCATCAAGCTAGTGTAGTGCCAGGGGCTAATAATCAGCCTAGTTTCTAACCACTGTCAGCTAGCTAGCTGTCATGTTGTTTAGTTTGACTCAGTACACATTTCCTCCAAAACGTTTATTCAGCCTATTACTATTCCGACAGCAAAATAGCAAACATAGTCTAACTCAATATTTCTTCATTTATCTAGCTATCATACAATACAGCTAGCAAGCTAAACTTCTATTATATAATAATATATGCCATTTTTAACAGATGCGTTTATCCAAAGCGACTAAGTCATGCGTGCATAAATGTTTAGCGTATGAGAACATCACAACAGAAGAGGGTTTAGCTTTCTCCAGCCATGGCGAAGAAGTCAGGACACAGGCTTAGTTTTTCTTGGAAATCTCGCACAAAATATTTTGCAAATTTAGGCATTTCAACACATTATGTAAATTATCTCATACCAGTTCCTCGGGTGTGCGGGTCTCTTCATCCCTGCAGCAGCATTGACAACATAAGCAATTCCCACAGCTCGCCATCTTCGCTGCTGTCTCTTCAGCACCACACCTCCCACAATGTCATGTGATGAACAAAGACCGGAGGGACTAGTTTACGATTAAGTACTTCTTCGGTGGGTTTTATTGGCAGCTGGCATCCAACGTTATGCAGCATTACCGCCACCTACTGTACTGGAGTGTGAGCCAGAGACGGGGAGAAACTCAAGTCGACCTTCCAAAGATAACAAAATATTTGAGACAATATCTAATAACGTACTGCTCAATATACTCGTAACTAATATCCTGTATCCCCTTCTCCCACATACTAGATCTCAGCATCTCTTTCCCTCTGATACGGCCCACATGTTCCACGGTCTCTGATTCCAGGCAATAATCACACTTTCCTGTTGGATACTTTCCTATCACATTTAAGGTCTTATTCAACCTGATGTGTCCCACCCTTAGTCTTGTAAAAAAATAGCCTCCTCTCTTCTGTCCCTTCCTGCCGTCCTCCCCTCCCGGACTTTCCTCTGTACTTTAAAAAAAATCTATGCACTTAGTATCTCTATTCCACTGTTCCATATCAGTTTGCAAACAATGTAAAAAATATATTAAAACATGTAATTGAGTTAATAAAGCCAGACAAACATGGTCTCTTTTTTGCTTTCTTGAGTAAGGCAGCTCCAAAATGCAGGTGTTTCAGCCTAGCTTGGTGCTTTCTGTGGTGATGGGGCTAGCCAGTTGAGGTAGCCATTTGATTAGATGTCTTATGGCTTGGGGGTAGAAGCTGTTTAGAAGATTCTTGGACCTAGACTTGGCGCTCCGGTACCACTTTCCATGCGGTAGTAGAGAGAACAGTCTATGACTAGGGTGGCTGGAGTGTTTGACAATGTTTTGGGCCTTCCTCTGACACCGCCTGGTATAGAGGTCCTGGATGGCAGGAAGCTTGGCCCCAGTGATATACTGGGTCGTTCGCACTACCCTCTGTAGTGCCTTGTCTTCGGAGGCCGAGCAGTTGCCAAACCAGTGATGCAACCCGTCAGGATGCTCTCGATGGTGCATTTTGAGGATCTGAGGACCCATGCCAAATCTTCTCAGAACGCCAAACGGCATTCAATGTGCCTCACCCTAATCATTTGGTCTATTTTCACCTCTTAATTTCGCCTACTGTTCTAACTTGGTGGTGCACAAATAGCCTATAATCTGTTTCAGAGCCAGGTTTTGCAGTGGTAAGGTGTTGTGACTCTGCTGTTGGGACAGTTTTATGTAGGCCTTAACAGCTTGTGGGCACCGTTTGTCACCGTTATAGTGCAGTGAATGTATTGTTTAGTGTTGTGTTGTGGCTTTGCTGGCATGCATCCCACTTTTTTTTGCGCCACCAAGATTCATGCTCAAATCGCCACTGTCCAATGTCTTAAGTAGTTAAACACTACTCCAACTTCGTGAAAGTGACAAACTGACGTTTTCAGAAGCAGTTTCTGCCTACCTTCCTGCTCATACTGCTGGTTTTGACTATACTGCTGCTGGATCAGCCTACCTGTCAATAATGAGTGATTTAGTGGATTTGGCGCATGCGCACTTGGTCAAAAACACTACATAATTCCAGACAAGACATTGTTTTCGGTTGCTTGTACATCATTATTTATACCTTTTTTGGAAGTACATACCGGGCGTGACGGCAGTAAATGAAGATAATTGCTCAGCCAAACTCCATATTTGGTTAGTAAATTCAAATATTTTTCCATTAACATGTGCAGAGCTGTCTAACGGCTCGATCACACCTGCAGTGCAAAAATGATATGCAACATCTGCTACAATTTCTGTCATTCCATCTATGCACACAATGTGATGCATACGTTCGATAAATCCAACTATCCACCACACATAACGCACTGCAACACAATGGTGCAAGGCAAACACAGCATTACATTCGACATGAATGTACCAAAACGTCAAACACTTTCGGTGTGATCGAGGCGTATTTTTTCATAGTCATCGTCTTGTCTCCCGCTTTTAGCCGACTAAACTCAACGATTACGATGCAGTTGTGAGATAAGTAGTGTGAGTAGACTGGAGCTCTGACCTCACATACATTTGTATTTAAGCACCCAAAGATTAGCACACATAACAAAGTCGTGAGTCGTGTTTAATTGGGCTATTGTTTGAGCACTGAAATAAAACACCTCATTATGTGATGCCGGAGCTCCAGTACTCCTGCACTTCTCAACTCCATTGTAAATCATGGAGTTTCGTTTAATCGGCTATCTCCCCCTCTGCCCAGACGCTGGATCCGGACGAGGAATATAAAGCCAGTCGCACGTTGTAGCAGCTCACAAAGCAGGCGAGCCTGTGAGAGTATTTAGCTAACGTTACGCCTGCAGAAGAATTTGTGGAAGAATTGAGAGAAACAGGTAAGTTAGTTATGCATTTGTTGCCGAATGTTGTGCATGATTGCTCACGTTAACTAGCTAGCTAACATCTTTGTAACGTTAGCTGCTTTGTTTATTCTGTTCAGTGGATAACGTTAGCTAGCTAGCTAACAGTAATACATGCTGGCTAGCGTGTCTTTCAGTTTCACATGTTTTCGCCCGTGTGCGAGCGACTGTGTGTGTGTGTGTGTGAGTGAGAGAACTTCAGTGTAAGCTAACTCGTGATAGTTTGACTCCCAAACTTCAAACACTGTTTTTGGCTGTAGGCAGCATGGTGAATCAAGTGCAGAGAGTCGAAGACACATGGCGAACATGCAGCAAAAGCGACTCAAGTGGCGCGAGCAACAGCGGTTGCGAGAGTTCCAAGGAAAGCTCTCGCTCCTCGACGCCGGTGTTGGACACCGACCGCACGGACAGGCTACGGGACAAGATGCGCCGCCGGACGGAGTCGGGCGACCACTGGTTTTCCCTCGAGTTCTTCCCCCCTCGCACTGCAAGTGGAGCTGTCAACCTCATCTCTAGGTATGTAGCAGAAACTTTGGCTTTGGCTTGTTCTAGTAACTCAGCACTTAGTTTTCAAACTCAAAACTATCACCTGTTGAAATGTATCACCTGCTAATCAATGCAAATTTCTCTCCCATTTATGCCAATTCAGATTTGATCGCATGGGCTCAGGGGGGCCCCTGTTCATAGACGTTACCTGGCATCCGGCAGGGGACCCGGGTTCAGACAAGGAGACCTCCTCCATGATGATCGCCAGCACAGCGGTCAACTACTGTGGCCTGGAGAGCATCCTGCACCTGACCTGCTGCAACCAGACCAAAGAAAAGATCACTGGGTACCTGAGCAAAGCCAAACGCCTTGGCCTGAAGAACATCATGGCTCTAAGAGGAGGTAGGGCCTTTTTGCATGGACTAGGGTGACATTGTACCCAGACTCAGTTCTAAGGTCGGTTTTCACTTTTATTTTCTTAAAGTGGAACTGACAGCGTTTTAATTACTTTGCAGCTCTGAAACTGACATTCATATCAGTCAAATATATCAAATTCGTTGTTTATGCTACAAAACTGACTTGAGAAATAAAAAATGTGGTTCTAGTTTACTCAACTGCATGATGTAGAGGAAGGCATTTTTTGGCAGAATAGATGGATGCATTTCAATGCATGATTAATTAGCTAATTCACCAATACTATTCTTGGTAGTCCAACAAATATTGCTATCAATTTGTCTACCAGGCCAGCTGTGGTTTACAAAAACCTACAAATGTATCAAAGGCTGTGCATGTCAATACAATCAAAATAGCAAGAGGCATGGCAACAAGTCAGTCATAATGTGGCAAATAGGCAAAATGATCTATACTGAGCAAAAATATAAATGCAACATGTAAAGTGTTGCTCTCGTGTTTCAGGAGCTGATATAAAAGATACCAGGAATGTACCATACGCACAGTTTTTATTTCTGTCAAATTTTGTGCACAAATTTGTTTACATCTCTGCTAGTGTACATTTCTCCTTTGCCAAGATAATCCATTCAACTCACAGGTGTGGCATATCAAGAAGCTGATTAAACAGCATGATCATTACACAAGTGCACCTTGTGCTGGGGACAATAAAATGCCACTCTAACATGTGCCGTTTTGTCACACAACACAATGCCACAGACGTCTTCAAGTTTTGAGGGAGGGTGCAATTAGCATGCTGACTGCAGGAATGTCCACCAGAGCTTTTGCCAGAGAATTGAATGTTAATTTCTCTACCATAAGCCGCCTCCAACGTTGTTTTAGAGAATTTGGCGGTATGTCCAACCGGCCTCCCAACCGCAGACCATTTCAGTTGACTGATTTCCTTATGGCTCTCAAATAAGCAAAGAGAAACAAGACATGCAGGTCAGTCAATGCGGAACATTTCAAGAACTTTGAAAGTTTCTTCAAGTGCAGTTGCAAAACCATCAGGCTCTCATGAGGATCACCACAGGAAAGGAAGACCGTTACCTCTGCTGCAGAGGATAAGTTCATGAGAGTTACCAGCCTCAAATTGCAGCCCAAATAAATGCTTCACATAGTTCAAGTAACAGACACCTCTAAACATCAACTGTTCAAAGGAGACTGCGTGAATCAGGCCTTCATGGTCGAATTGCTGTAAAGAAGCCACTACTAAAGGACACCAATAAGAAGATACTTACTTGCTTTGGCCAAGAAACACTAGCAATGGATGTTAGACCGGTGGAAATCTGTCCTTTGGTCTGATGAGAACAAATTTTAGGTTGTTTTTGTTCCAACCTCCGTGTCTTTGTGAGACGCAGAGTAGATGAACGGATGATCTCTGCATGTGTGGTTCTCACCGTGAAGCATGGAGTTGGGGGTGCTTTGTGATTTATTTAGAATTCAAGGAACACTTAACCAGCATGGCTACCACAGCATTCTGCAGTGATACGCCATCCCATCTGCTTTGGCTTAGTGGTACTATCATTTGTTTTTCAACAGGACAATGACCCAACACACCTCCAGGCTGTATAAGGGCTATTTGACCAAGAGCATGATGGAGTGCTGCATCAGATGACCTGGCCTCCACCATCACCTGGCCTCAATCCAATTGAGATGGTTTGGGATGAGTTGGACCGCAGAGTGAAGGAAAAGCAGCCAACAAGTGCTCAGCATATGTGGGAACTCTTTCAAGACTGTTGGAAAAGCATTCCAGATGAACCTGGTTGAGAGAATGCAAAGCTGTCAAGAGAAAGGGTGGCTACTTTGAAGAATCATCTAAAATGTAAAATATAGTTTGATTTTTAAACACTTTTGCTTACTACTTGATTCCATATGTGTTATTCCATAGCTTCACTATTCTACAATGTAGAAAATAGTGAAAATAAAGAAACTCTTGAATGAGTAGGAGTGTCCAAACTTCTGACTGGTACTGTGCATTCGGAAAGTACTCAGACCCCTTGACTTTTTCCACATTTTGTTACGTTACAGCCTTATTCTAAAATTAATTAAATGTTTTCCTCCTCAATCTACACACAGTACCCCATAATGACAAAGCAAAACAGGTTTTTAGAATGTTTTGCAATTGTATTACAACTAAAAGGTACCTTTTATGTAAATAAGTATTCAGACCCTTTCCTTAGATTTTAAATTGAGCTCAGGTGCATCCTGTTTACAATAATCATCCTTGATGTTTCTACATCTTGATTTGAGTCCAACTTTGGTAAATTCAATTGCTTGGACATGATTTGGAAAGGCACACACACCTGTCTATATAAGGTCCCACAGATGACAGTGCATTTCAGTGCAAAAACAAAGCCATGAAGTGGAAGGAATTATCCGTCGAGCTCAGACAGGATTGTGTGGTGTCACAGATCTGGCGAAGGAAGCAAACATTTCAGCATAATTGAAGGTCCCCAAGGACTCAGTGGCTTCCATTATTCTTAAATGGAAGAAGTTTGTAAGCACCAAGACTCTTCCTAGAGCTAGCTGCCCAGCCAACAGAACAATCGGGGGAGAAGGGTCTTTATAGAGTAGCGCCGGAAGAAATGAAAGCAGTATAACGGGCGCCTAACTAATTGTGCTATCGTGTGTATTTTTTTACCTAGGTTTTTTTTGTTGCATTTTTTGTTTTTGACATAAATGTTACTGCCACTGTATCTTACGGCAAAAATAGCTTATGGATATCAGGACAGCCATCCCTCACCTCGGATTAGACAAATAAATATATATATATTTATTCAGGAAGCACAGGATGTACTTAACACCCAACAAGGCCAACATCCCCATCGTTGGCAAGAGGAAAGAGAAGCAGGTACAGAGGACACAGTGGGGTGCCTCGTAAGGATCCGCAGAAGGCGAGTGGGAAAGCTGCCGTTACCGTCAATATTACTTGCCAACGTACAATCATTGGACAATAAATTAGATGAGGTACAAGCGTGAATATCCCACCAACTGGACATCAAAACTGTAACGTCTTAAGTTTCACAGAATCGTGACTGAATGATTGTGATATTCAGCTAGCGGGATATACGCTGCACCGGCTAGATGGAGCAGCACACTCCGGTAAGACTGGGGGGGTCTGCATATTTGTAAACCATTGGTGCACGAAATCTAAGGAAGTCAATAGATTTTGCTCGCCTGAAGTAGAGTATCTTATGATAAACTGTAGACCACACTATTTGCCAAGAGTTTTCATCTATACTTTTCGTGGCTGTTTATTTACCACAACAGACGGACACTGGCACTAAGACCGCACTCAGTCCGCTGTATAAGGAAATAAGCAAACCGGAAACCGCTCACCCAGAGGTGGCGCTCTTAGTGGTCGGGGACTTTAATGCAGGGAAACTTAAATCAGTTTTACCTAATTTCTATCAACATGTTAAATGTGCAACCAAAAATTCTAGATCACCTGTACTCCACATACAAAGCTCTCCCTCGCCTCCATTTGGTAAATCTGACCACAATTATATCCTGCTTACAAGCAAAAATTTTAAAGCAGGAAGCACCAGTGACTTGGTCTATTTAATACAAACATGTTTTTTAAAGTGGTCAGATGAAGCAGATGCTGAACTGCAGAACTGTTTTGCTATCACAGACTGGAACATGTTCCGGGATTCTTCCGATGGCATTGAGGAGTACACCACATCAGTCACTGGCTTTATCAATAAGTGCATCGAGGATGTCGTCCCCCACAGTGACCCCAACCAGAAGCCATAGATTACAGGCAACATTCGCACTGAGCAACAGGGTAGAGGTGCCGCTTTCAAGGAGTGGGACTCTAACCCGGAAGCTTATAAGAAAATCCCGCTATGCCCTCCGACGGACCATTAAACAGGCAAAGCGCCAATACAGGGCTAAGATTGAATCGTGCTACACCGGCACTGACGCTCGTCTTGTGTGGCAGGGCTTGCAAATCATTACAGACTACAAAGGGAAGCACAGCCGCGTGCTGCCCAGTGACACGAGCCTATCAGACGAGCTAAATCACTTCTATGCTCGCTTTGAGGCAAGCAACACTGAGGCATGCATGAGAGCACCAGGTGTCCCGGACGACTGTGTGATCACGCTCTCCGTAGCCAACGTGAGTAAGACCTTTTCAACAGGTCAACATTCACAAGGCCGCGGGGACAGACTGATTACCAGGACGTGTGCTCTGGGGATGTGCTGACCAACTGGCAGGTGTCTTCACTGACATTTTCAACATGTCTGAGTCTGTAATACCAATATGTTTCAAACAGACAACCATAGTCCCTGTGCCCAAGAACACGAAGGCAACATGCCTAAATGACTACCGACCCGACCCGTAGCACTCACGTCCGTAGCCATGAAGTGCTTTGAAAGGCTAGTAATGGTTCTGTAAAGGGCCTGTAAATAAGCATTTCACTAAGTGCTACACCTGTTGTCACGTGCACCAAATACAAAACTTTGATTTGATCAGGGAAGTGACCAAGAACCTGATGGTCACCTTGACAGATCTCCAGATTTCCTCTGTGGAGATGGTTGTCCTTCTGGAAGGTTCTACCATCTCTGCAGCACTCCGCAAAACACCAGTCTCAAGGTCAACCGTGAAGAGGTGACTCCGGGATGCTGGCCTTCTAGGTAGAGTTGCAAAGAAAAAGCCATATCTCAGACTGGCCAATAAAAAGAAAAGATTAAGATGGGCAAAATAACAGACACTGGACAGAGGAACTCTGCCTAGAAGGCCAGCATCCCAGAGTCGCCTCTTCGCTGTTGAGACTGGTGTTTTGCGAGTACTATTTAATGAAGCTGCCAGTTGAGGACTTGAGGAATCTGTTTCTCAAACTTGACACACTAAAATACTTGTCCTCTTGCTCAGTTGTGCACCGGGGCCTCCCACTCTTTCTATTCTGGTTAGAGCCAGTTTATGCTGTTCTGTAGTACACAGCGTTGTACGAGATCTTACATTTCTTGTATGGAATAGTCATAATTTCTCAGAACAAGAATAGACTGACGAGTTTCAGAAGAAAGGTCTTTGTTTCTGGCCATCTTGAGCCTGTAATCGAACCCACAAATGCTGATACTCAACTAGTCTAAAGATGGGCAGATTTATGGGTTCTTTAATCAGAACAACAGTTTTCAGCTATGCTAACATAATTGCAAAAGGGTTTTCTAATGATCAATTAGCCTTTTAAAATTATAAACTTGGATTAGCTAACGCAACGTGCCATTGAAACACAGGAGTGATGGTTGCTGATAATGGGCCTCTGTACGCCTATGTAGATATTCCATAAAAAATCTGATGTTTCAACTACAATAGTCATTTACAAGATTAACAATGTCTATACTGTATTTAAAAAAAAAAAAGTTAGTTATTTTAATGGACAAAAAAAGTGCTTTTCTTTCTAAAACAAGGACATTTCTAAGTGACCCCAAACTTTTGAATGTGTGTGTGCATTAAAAAAATCTCAATCGACCAGTCTATTAATCCTTTCAGGTGTATTTTGTGGCTTTTTGTGAACACTTTCTAATGATCTAAAGTCGCGCTGTTGCTATTGCCGTTAGACAAACAGTCCACTTCAAAGTGAATGATGGCAGGCGCAAAAAACCATTTGCATATAGGCCTACTGTAGCTCTGATTGGCTCCTGAACAAGACTGACATTTTATTTACTTAAGTACCTTATTAATTGTGAAACGAACGGCCGCTTTCCCACTCTATCGCTCTAGAATTTTCACACATGCCTTACTGTCAATTTCAAACATTGTGAAAAATTGCCATATCAGTGCTCACTTCTCAGAATAGTAGCAAAAAAAGCTTAACATTAACTGATTTTATTAAGATTTTATGTTGCTAAAACGCTGTCAGTTCCACTTTTAATTGTTATTGTTAGGATTTGGGGAGGGTGAGCTGATCCTAGGGACAACTTCTACACAGCAAGGTTGGTCCATTTGTAGGAATGTTTGTGTGTTTTGAGGGTCACCCTGATATTTTGGAGAGAAGTTTCTGTTTGAATGCATGATTGCAGCCTGTTGCATCACTCGGCAAGATCTTCACATTGCTGTTCAAGCTCTCGTCCTGTCACTCGCATTGGAGCCTCTTGCATCATTCACTCTTCAATATTTTTGGTTTGCATTTATGCTCGTGGTCACATATCGCCGAGTCTGAGTGAATCTTATTTATCCAGGTTTTTCTCATCGAGATGACGTGTCTTTTTCAAGAGTCTTGGCTAACTAGCTAGGACTCATTGTAACAAATTCCCAGTAAACACCATGTTTTCCTGATCTCTTTATAGATCCTATGGGGGCTGACTGGGAAGAGGAAGAAGCGGGCTTCAACTACGCCACAGACCTAGTCAAACACATACGCTGCGAGTTTGACGACTACTTTGACATCTGCGTTGCCGGTACGTTTGAAGCAAAATGTATTTCTTTTTTACAAAGCGTCATCATATTGTAATTATATCCTATGTCAGGTAATTTGTGAAAGACTTTAAAGTAGGCTGTACCTACTGATACGATGTGAGCATTTTATCACCCCAAAAACCATTTTAGTGCTACAAGTTGGTATAATGTGACCCACCACCTGGATTCGGTCCTATATAGCAACTTTTTTTTCTTTTTTTTTTACATTGTGTAAAAGTAGAGACTGAGAGTTAGACAATTGTATATCATACACTGCAGTTGAGGAAAAAAGGGAAAGTCATTCTGCTTTGAAAGTTGATGAACTTGAAACTGGCCCTCTGAATGTTTTGGTACACATACTGGAGAGCTCTTTGTCTACGCTGATTCAGCATCGTTCACACCCTCCGAACAGTAGGCTTTAACTTGCTTTCTGACAATGAGTAACTAATATCTGAAAATTGTAGCTACCGGTATACATGGCTGAACGCGTCTCCCTCTGTCATCGATGCCATGGTTGTCCTGCCCTTAGTTTGACTATGTCATCCAGAGACCGGTGTGTTGTATAACAGCCCCCTGTTATCTTTTCGACTCTCCGCATTTGGGAATCATCTCTCTCTGTTTCCACCGTGCATTCAACTGTCTTCTGTGACAATGCTGTTAATTGACGTTTCTTCTGATGACTGATGGGGGAAGACTTCAATGATTCCCCCCCACCCCCCTAAATCAGGGATTTTTTTATTAGTCTTAGAGAGACATAATGGCATGTCCTCCAGAAAGTAGTCCATCACAACTTTTTCCTGCTGCTCGATAGCGCTATGAACTTCAGGGCCGCAATGCAACACTTACAGTTCTTCATGACATCTTTCCAAAAAAAATGTCACGGTAGAAAGGATTATTCACACATACTGAGCAACTCATGTTATAGACCGAAGCATGCTACATGGCAGACAATCCAAACTCATCTCTCGGGCATGTCCAGCCCATCTACTATCTCAGCCAATCATGGCTAGTGGGTAAGTTCCTGTATCTTTTCGTGGCTAAACCAAATAGGCTCGTAATAAAAACATCTTATTTACAGATTGCATACAAGTTTGTTAATGAGGCACATGAAAGTTCACACGTTCCAGAAGGCAATTCTGCCCAAAAAAACATTTATTGTCAAATGCATCTCCTGTGAGGTAGTGATGTGTGACATGTATGCCTAGCTTCTTGAAACTGGTCACAAATGTGACCTCCACACACTGAGCATTAAAACCTTTTCATTGTGGCAGGCTACCCCACTGGCCACCCGGAGGCGGAGAGCTACGACGAGGACCTGAGACATCTGAAGGAGAAAGTGGACGCTGGCGCCGACTTCATCATCACCCAGCTCTTTTTCCGGGCTGACACCTTCCTCAAGTTTGTCAGAGACTGCAGGGCCATAGGAATCACCTGCCCCATCCTACCAGGCATCTTCCCTATCCAGGTACTGTTGGATATGGGCCTAAACTGGGGGGGTGTAAATTGATGCACTAACTACTGTAAGTCGCTCTGGATAAGAGCGTCTACTAATGACAAAAACATGTCATGTTTGTGTGTGGAGTGATCAAAGGCTACATTTGTCAAAGGTTTAAAGGGAGGGGTAGTCTTTTTGAACAGAACATTTTTTCTAATGTGATAGCAAAGATGTAACAAATGACCAAGTACGCTCAGTGCCATTCAAAACACATTTTTTCTCATAATTGGACCATTGTCCCTTGGAATTTTTATCAATTCTACATTGATGCCAGTCAATACAGAAATGTAACACTCCCACCGTGACGTGTGTCATTTGTTATTTTTCGCTGTATTAAGTGTGTCTGCAATGTGAGTACATCAGTTGTATGGAGACATTTGTTCTTTACATTTTGTTTTTCTGTCAGTACCTGAACCAGTAGGATTTGTGGTTTTCCAGGGCTACCAGTCTCTGAGGCAGCTGGTCAAACTGTCCAAGCTGGAGGTGCCCGAGGAGATCATGCAGGTCATCGAGCCCATCAAGGACAACGATGCGGCCATCCGCAACTACGGCATTGAGCAGGCTGTGGGTATGTGCCGCGTGCTGCTGGAGAGCGGTGAGGTGCCGGGCCTCCACTTCTACACGCTGAACCGTGAGGTAGCCACCATGGAGGTACTGCGGCAGCTGGGCCTGTGGATCGAGGACCCCAGGTTTGTCAATTGCGCTAGATTGGTTATCTTTCAAACACTTTAGGTTGTGCTTGATTTAGCTTACCCAGTATTTAGGGGGGAAACCTAAAACTAATGGCATGTTCGACTTCTGAGCTGTCATGTTTTAACACGTAGTGTGGGTACCATTTTGTAATCGTGTGTATTACAGCACTTTCATTAGACCTGGAACATTTAACAAAGATTTCACCATGTGAAGTCATTTCTAACTGGCTAGGTGTTAGAATGGAATACGCGCTGTCTTGCCTGTTCCTAGTACTGATGGAGGGTTTGGGGTCTACTTGGATTGCTAGGCGGACACTCCCCTGGGCGGTGAGCGCTCACCCCAAACGCAAAGTGGAGGACGTGCGGCCCATTTTCTGGGCCTCCAGACCCAAGAGCTATATCTACAGAACACAGGATTGGGATGACTTCCCCAATGGACGATGGTGAGCAACACTGGAGAAAAACTTCAGAAAGTTTGGCCACAGTTTCTCACCTTGGCTAGTTTGTGGGTGTAAATGATGATGTTCATTCAAGGCCTTTTCACTACTGGACTGAGCCAAGCTATACTGTGATGTGAATCAGGGATGTATAATGTGAACAAGTACTGTATAATCAGTGAACAGGCAATGTCCCCAGGTCTTGTCAACTTGGCTCTGTGTTATTTCAGGGGAAACTCGTCATCTCCGGCCTTTGGTGAACTCAACGATTACTACCTGTTCTACCTTAAGAGTAAGTCGTCCAAAGACGCCCTGCTGAAGATGTGGGGCGAGGAGCTGACCAGCGAGCAGAGCGTCTACGAGGTCTTCACCAGCTATATCACGGCCCAGCCCAATGTTGCCGGACACAAGGTGACACCCGGACCTCTACACTTTGGCGTGAAAACAGACCGAAACTGAAACCTTAACTTTCTTTCATTAGGCGTCTCATAAATACAACCATGTGCATTATGACAACCACTTAAAACAAGAACCTAAACCCTTGACTTGCACTTTGCTCGGCTGATGTCTCCTGACCTCTCGTCTTCTAGGTGATGTGTCTGCCGTGGAATGACGACCCGCTGGCCCCGGAGACCAACTTGCTGAAGGACGAGCTGGACAAGGTAAACCGCAGGGGAGTCCTCACCATCAACTCCCAGCCCAGCATCAACGGCAAGCCCTCGTCAGACCCCATCGTGGGCTGGGGCCCCCCTGGTGGCTACGTCTTCCAGAAGGTAAAGTTCGGCATCTGTAGTTTGGTTGTGGGGATGACCAATTATGTCTTATTATATAACGGCTCATACATGCTTATATTACTGTACCTGTATGCTTAAAGTAACGTTTTCCTAAAAAGAATAAGGTAGGCCTAGTAAAAGGAGTGGGCAGGGGGATGTACACTTGGAACACTATTTAGAAATACCCATAAATCCTTTAGAATTATCAAGGATTACTACTGGTTTAGCAAAATTAAGGCGGTCACAGTTTATCTTATGTTATTGAGAGTAGGTTGATTCACAATCTTTCCTAGAAATGAAAGTGCATGAATAAATCAATCTTTTGTGGTATTGTTGATCAGCAGTGGAGGTTTTTCAAACTTAACAGTTCTTGTATCACATGCATAGCAATCATGAGATGACATGAACCTTATGCTGTGCCACATTTACAAATCCAACAGGCTTATCTGGAATTTTTCACCTCAAGCGAAAATGTCACCGCTCTCCTCAAAGTGCTAAAGAAGTACGAGCCTCGCGTCAACTACCACATCGTCAACGTTCACGTAAGTTCTCAACTACAGGCATTACATCTACACATATTTTGTGAATTGGAACAGTTTGCTAGAATGATCTACTGGCTGATTTTTGTATCCATCTACAGGGTCAGAATACTACGAACGCCCATGACATGCAACCCAACGCTGTGACATGGGGCATCTTCCCCGGCAGGGAGATTGTCCAGCCCACCGTGGTGGATCCAGTCAGCTTCTTGTACTGGAAGGTAAGGTCAAAGGTCATCTCATTAACCTACTGGGCCCCTTCCAGGAACATTACCCTCTATGCACTTGTGTAGATATACAGCAACTGGATAGGTGTAGGCATTTTCACTGAACTGCTTATCAGCAAGATTGAGTGTGCTCGGGGTTGTTTCTGGTTGTGGACTGTGCCCATGACTCAGATGAGTTCGTGGAATGGTTGTCATTTAGTTCTCTAACATTTTAAAGAGATTTTAGTGGAGTATGGTATTTGAAGTACAGTTTTGAACCCTCCACATCTTTTTGAGCTTGAGCGTTTGACACAACCTCCCGTGAAGCCTTTTCAAAACCAGAATTTTATGTGTAACTTCATCAGCAAGCTGTATCAGTTACCAGAGCTGTAAAGATGAATCTTTAGCGACACACCTGAACACCTTTCTGGAATGTGTTGAGTTAATTGTTCTCGCCTTCTTTTAATAGGACGAGGCCTTTGCCCTGTGGATCGAGCAGTGGGCCAAGCTGTACGAAGACGAGTCCCCATCACGTATGATCATCAAGTATATCCACGACAACTACTTCCTTGTCAACCTGGTGGACAACGACTTCCCTTTGGACAACTGCTTGTGGCAGGTCATCGATGATATGTTTGAGCTGCTTGACAACCCCCCAGAGGAGCAAACCGCGGAGCAACCTGCAGAGCAACCCAACGATGAGCAATCCGACAAGGAACAGCCTGGAAAGTAACCATGGCGATAGCCACCAACTGAGCGACTTTTTTTTCTTTGGTGCTGCTTTCGATAACTTTTCACTAAACAAACACCAAAGTACTTAACTACAGTATTATACCATACAGTATATACTTTTGAAAAATATACTTAAAAAAATATATATATATATTATCTGGAGGATGGATCTTAATCAAGAGGTACTTCAGTGAATGAATACGATGACAAATACAGTGCATTTGAAAAGCATTCAGACCCTTTCACTTTTTCAACATTTTGTTACGTTACTGGCTTGTTCTAAAATGTATTATCCTTTTTTTTAACTACTCAATCTACACACAATACCCCATAATGACAAAGCGAAAACGTGATTTAAAAAATATTTGCACATTTATAAACAAAATAATTGAAATACCTTATTTACATAAGACCCTTTGTGATGAGACTTGAAATTGACATCTGGTGCATCCTGTTTCCATTTATCATCCCTGAGATGTTTCTACAACTTGATTTGGAAAGGCACACCCATCTAAATAAGGTCCCACAGTTGACTGCATGTCAGAGCAAACACCAAGCCATGAGGTCGAAGGAATTGTCCGTAGAGCTCTGAGACAGGATTGTGTTGATGCACAGATCTGGTGAATGGTACCAAAAAAATGTCTGCAGTATTGAAGGTTCCCAAGTGGCCTCCATCATTCTTCAATGGAAGAAGTTTAGAACCACCAAGACTCTTCCCAGGGCTGGGCGTCTGGCCAAACTGAGCAATTGGGGAAGAAGGCTTTGGTCAGGGAGGTGACCAAGAACCCAACGGTCACTCTGTCAGAGTTCCTCTGGAAATTGGAGAACCTTCCAGAAGGACAAACATCTCTGCAGCACTCCACCAATCAGACCTTTATGGTAGAGTGGCCAAACGGAAGACACTCCTCAGTAAAAGGCACATGACAGCCCAATTGGAGTTTGCCAGAAGGCACCTAAAGGACTCTCAGACCATGAGAAACAAGATTCTATTGTCTGATAAAACCAAGATTGAACTGTTAGGCCTGAATGCCAATCGTCACGTCTGGAGGAAACCTGGCACCATCCCTACGGTGAAGCATGGTGGTGACAACCATCCCCACGACATGAGGCTATCAGTGGCAGGGACTGGGAGACTAGTCAGGGTCGTGGGAAAGATGAACGGAGCAAAGTACAGCGAGATCCTTGATGAAAACCTGGTCCAGAGTGCTCAGGATCTCAGACTGGGATGAAGGTGAACCTTCACAACAGGACAATGACCTTAAGCACACAGCCAAGACAATGCAGAAGTGGCTTCAGGACAAGTCTTTGAATGTCCTTGAGTGGCCTAGCCGGAGCCCGGACTTGAACCCGATCGAACATCTCTGGCGAGACCTGAAAATGATTGCAGCGGCGCACCCCATCCAACCTGACAGAGCTTGAGAGGATCTGCAGAGAAGAATGGGAGAAACTCCCCAAATACAGGTGTGTCAAGCTTGTAGCGTCATCCACAAGAAGACTCACGGCTGTAATAGCTGCCGAAGGTACTTCAACAATATACTGAATTAAGGGTCTGAACTTATATACATTTTAAATTTTGAGAAAAATAAAATGTTTTGTCATTATGGGGTATTGTGTGTAGATTGATGTGAAAAAAACAATTTAATCAATTAGAATGAGGCTGTAACAATGTGGAAAAATCAAGGGGTCTGAATACTTTCTGACTGCATTGTAACACAGGGAAACGTTTTGTAATTTTTAAACCATTTTAATTGTGTGTTTGGTGTATCTATCTAAACGTATGTGGACACCTTCAAAGTAGTTGATTCGGCTAGTTCAGCCACACCCCTTGCTGACCGGTGTATAAAATGGAGCAAATAGCCGAGCATTCTCCTTAGACAAACATTGGCAGTACAGTGGCCTTACCGATAAGCTCTGCGACTTTCAAAGTGGCATCGTGATAGGATGCCACCTTTCCAACAAGTCATTTTGTCAAATTTCTACCCTGCTAGAGCAGCCCCGGTCAACTGTAAGTGCTGTTGTTGTGAAATGGAAACGTCTCGGAGCAACAATGTCTCAGTCGCGAAGTGGTAGGCCACAAGCTCACACAACGCGACTGCCGAGGGCTGAAGCACATAGCGTGTAGAAATCATCTATCCTCGGTTGCAACACTCACTACCATTTTCCAAACTACTTCTAGCTTCATGAAATGGGTTTCCATTGCCGAGCAGTCGCACACTTGCCTAAGATCACCCTACGCAATGTGAAGTGTTGGCTGGAGTTGTGTAAAACTCGTCGCCATTGGACTGGAGCAGTGGAAACACGTTCTCTGGAGTGATAAATCACACTTCACCATCTGGCAGTCCAACGGGTGAATCTGGGTTTGGCGGATACCAGGAGAACGCTATGTGCCCCAATCTATAGTGCCAACTGTAAAGTTTGGTGGAGGAATAATTGTCTGGGGCTGTTTTTCATGGTTTGGTTAGGTCCCTTAGTTCCAGTGAAGGGGAAATCTTAACCCTACAGTATACAATAACATTCTAGACAATTCTGTGCATCCAACTTTGTTTCAACGTGACAATGCCCCCACGCACAAAGCGAGGTCCGTACAGAAATGGTTTCTCGATCTGTGTGGAAGAACTTGCTTGCACAGAGCCTTGACCTCAACCCCATCGAACACCTTTGGGATGAATTGGAACGCCGACTGCAAGCCAGGCCTAATCGCCCAACATCAGTGCCCAATCTCACTAATGCTCTTGTGGCTGAATGGAAGCAAGTCCCTGCAGCAATGTTCCAACATCTAGTGGAAAGCCTTCCCAGAAGAGTGGAGGCTGTTATAGCAGCAAAGGGGGGACCAACACCATATTAATGCCCATGATTTTGGAATGAAATGTTCGACGAGCAGGTGTCCACATGCTTTTGGTCATGTATGTACTTGAGTGTGAGAGAACTGTGGTATATTGGAAACTGTTTTTCATTATGTGAATTTAAGAGCTGTAGACTAGAGCATTTCGTAAGACTAAACTCTCTTTTAAACCAAAGTTTAAATAGAGAAATACAAGGATATTTCTCCTGACGAGTCAGGGTTACCAGAACACACAAGCATCGACAGACTTGATTTGTGATTACCATTGTAATCTGCCATAGACAATAATTGAAAATAATACACACTATGAGCTGCTGCTAAGATGTCACCTGAGGCCTTAACTAACAAGCATTTAAGCAGTGACCTCACTGCTTTTATTTTGTCTTTCTCTGTTTCATATCTATTACCGTTGTGCAACGTCAATTAAACAACAAGCATACTTTACATGTTGCAATGCTCAATTGCCACCAGCACAATGTGTGATTCATTTAAATTTCTTCTCCCTGATGTGTACATGGTGGTTTACACCAGGGGTTCCCAAGCCTTTTCACTCCTTCCAGTATTGGGGAACATCCTGTGCCCCCTTTGTGCGCACGCCCCATTTTTATTTCTATGGGCACAAACACCGTTCTGGAGACACTGTTCATACCACTCTTGTTGGTGGAGAACATTTAGCACATTTGAAGCTTATTTACTGCAATTCTACACATTTTGTCTTGGGTGCAAATAATATTGTGTTTTTTTTAAAGCACGTTTTCTTGCATTTCTATACATTTTGCCATGTCTAATGTGTATTCATGTGATATTTGAGTTCACATTTTTATCACTCGGCAGATTAAAAAAATGTTTTTCTAAAAACCGTCAACTGACCTGGGCTAGTTATAAATGGCTCTCAATTTTGTAATTGCACCTTGTGCATTCTATTATAACTTTCAAGAGTAAGTTTTTAAAGCTAGACTGACTTCATTTAAAAAAACTTTTTTTGGTGTGGGGGTTGCGGAGCGGGGACCACCATGCTCTACAGTTTGGGAACCACTGGTTTACTCAGCTATACCTTTTTGCATGATAACGGTTAGTACAAAGTCCATGGGATCTCACCACCTGATGTCACAAGTTAGGGATTTCCCCTTGGAACATAAGCCTGTGACTTGTTAGAAAGGGATTGGATGATCCTTCTAGACAGATGTATCACTGCCCCTGTGGCCGTGAAGTCAAACCATATCCCACTGCATACATTGGAACAACTTATCTCTTGAGCCTGCTGGCCTCTAACCTACATAAAATGTACTGCACTTGCCTGGAGTCTAAGCATTAAGTTATGTTCAAATGTACAGTTGAAGTCAGAAGTTTACATACATCTTAGCCAAATACATTTCAAATTCCATTTTTCACCATTCCTGACATTAAATCCTATAAAAATTCCCTGTCTCAGAATAACAGTGGATTATTTATTTCAACTTTTATTTTATTCATCACATTCCCAGTGGGTCAGAAGTTTACATACACTCAAATAGTATTTGGTAGCATTGACTTTAAATTGTTTAACTTGGGTCAATTGTTTCGGGTAGCCTTCCACAAGCTTCCCACAGTAAGCTGGGTGAATTTTGGCCCCTTCCTCCTGACAGAGCTGGTATAACTGAGTCAGGTTTGCAGGCCTCCTTGCTCTGCCCACAAATTGTCTATAGGATTGAGGTCAGGGCTTTGTGATGGCCACTCCAATACCTTGACTTTGTTGTCCTCCATTTTGCCACAACTTTGGAAGTATGCTTTGCGTCATTGTCCATTTGGAAGACCCATTTGAGACCAAGCTTTAACTTGACTGATGTCTTGAGATGTTACTTCAATATATCCACATAATTCTCCGGTCTCATGATGCCATCTATTTTGTGAAGT
Organism: Oncorhynchus nerka; assembly: GCF_034236695.1. Taxonomy (NCBI): domain Eukaryota; kingdom Metazoa; phylum Chordata; class Actinopteri; order Salmoniformes; family Salmonidae; genus Oncorhynchus; species Oncorhynchus nerka. The sequence continues at coordinate 61,712,322 of NC_088402.1, forward strand.
GCACCAGTCCCCTCCTGCAGCAAAGCACCCCCACAACATGATGCTGCCATCCCCGTGAATCACGGTTGGGATGGTTTTCTTTGGCTTGCAAGCCTCCCCCTTTTTCCGCCAAACATAATGATGGTCATTATGGCCAAACGGCTTTATTTTTGTTTCATCAGACCAGAGGACATTTCTCCAAAAAGTATGATATTTGTCCCCATGTGCAGTTGCAAACCGTAGTCTGGCTTTTTTATGGTGGTTTTGGAGCAGTGGCTTCTTCCTTGCTGAGCAGCCTTTCAGGTTATGTCGATTTTAGGACTTGTTTTACTGTGGATATAGATACTTTTATACCTATTTCCTCCAGCATCTTCACAAGGTCCTTTGCTGTTGTTCTGGGATTGATTTTCACTTTTTGCACCAAAGTTCGTTCATCTCTAGGGGACAGAACTCGTCTCCTTCCTGAGCGGTATGACGGCTGCATGGTCCCATGGTGTTTATACTTGCGTACTATTGTTTGTACAGATGAGAACGGTACCTTCAGGCATTTGGAAATTTCTCCCAAGGATGAACCAGACTTGTGGAGGTCTACAATTGTTTTTCTGAGGTCTTGACTGATTTCTTTTGATTTTTCCCATGATGTCAAGCAAAGAGGCACTGAGTTTGAAGGTAGGCCTTGAACTACATCCACAGGTACACCTCCAATAGGCTAATTGACATCATTTGAGTCAATCAGAAGCTTCTAAAGCCATGACATAATTTTCTGGAATTTTCCAAGCTCATTAAAGGCACAGTCATCTTAGTGTATGTAAACTTCTGACCCACTGGAATTGTGATAGTGAGTTATAAGTGAAATAATCTGTCTAAACAATTGTTGGAAAAATTACTTGTATCATGCACAAAGTAGATGTCCTAACTGACTTGCCAAAAACCTATAGTTTTTCAACAAGACATTTGTGGAGTGGTTGAAAAACAAGTTTTAATGACTCCAACCTAAGTGTATGTGAACTTTAACTGTATACCTCACCTGAGGGGCGGAAGGTAGCTTAATGGTTAAGAGCGTTGGACCAGTAACCGAGAAGTTGGAAAATCTGCCGAGATGCCCTTATTTCTCCCAAAAGTCACTTTGGAAAAGAGTGCCTGCTAAATGACTAAAATGTAAGCCATATTGCTGCCATTGGTAGATGCCAACATGATTTCAATAGAACCCTGTTAGGCATATTCAACCCCCTCCTGTCAAAAACAAGAGTCCACACCAGAGTCAACAAACTAAAAATAACAGAATTGAAACCTACTTGGCTGAACTCTTATCAAAAGAGACCGACATGACCAACTGTTCTGGGGTAGTAGGAGTCTTCCCCTGGGTTTTAGATAGTGAAAGCCTGTCTCAGGTCAGTTATGTCTGGCAATGGATATCTCCTTAGGGTTATGCTGAAGCTCAGTCATTCGGTCTAATCTTAAGATTCCTTCATGCAAGGAAAAGGGTCTGTCTTAATGTGATTTATGGAGGGCCCAGGGGGGTCTCAGACTGCCTGAATGAGACATGAGTCCCCCTAAATGCAACATCTAACTTTGGGGGGAGTCTCCAAATAATTCTAACTTAACCAGTCTGCAATTAAGATATATATATATATATATGCTATTTGTACTGCTAGTGAGAATTATTTAAAATAAAAGCTCATTCCAAATGAAACACCCCTACCTATGTGCACTGTTTAAAAACATTTTCTCCATGGCTGTATTTGTCATGCCTGGATAGTCCTCTTAAAGATGGTTCACTCAGGCCTTTTACCATTTAAAATGTTCTGGTCTGTTTTACTGGGTGTATCTTCCATAGACACCAATGCATTACGGGCTGGGTCTGGTCTACTTAGTTTATTTCTAGTTCAATGAAAGTCAATGAACTGAGTGGGATATCTCACTTCCTCTTCTGTCTCTGGTCCCGTATTACAAACCCTTTTCAGGTGTCCAAACATTTCTTTCTACAGAAAAGGTCCTTTTGTCGGCAAGATGCATCATTTAATTCAGGCTGCAAGAGTGTAGACCCAATGACAATTGCCGAATGTCATTAAACTTTTTGGTGGTTTGTAAACAGATGTCTCTTTCCATTAAATGGTGCTACTGCACAGTACACTTTCTGGATGCTGGAATTATTTTGGAGTGGAAGAACAGGTGTAGGTAGCCTTCTTTTTGAAGTGATTTGATTGACAATAAGAACATCATGACTGGTTGTGTTCATGACAAATTAAAAGGTAATAAAACATTTGACTGTTAAACGACATCTACTATTAGGCCCATGCATTAGGCCCATACATTCTTTTCACATGCACACAGAGGAGGTCCAATGGAAGAAATGGAGGCCCCTGAATGTCACGGTATAATTTGCACTCTGTAAAAGCATGGGGCAGGCCACATGCTTGAAATATGTTGAAACCTGCACCAAGTCCTATATGGTAACCCCCCCCCCCCCCCCACCCCCCAGGGTACTAGGAAACCAGATGAACATGATAGTGGAGAGGGGAACCCGGGAACCATGTTATATAAGCATGAACTCACTGTGAACCCACTGACAGATGTCTCCTGGAAAGATTACACAAGAAATGTCTGTTCCACCAGTTTCCATTACTCAGTGAAACCCATTAAACATGCCAATACTAGCCTGGAGTTGTCAGTTGGTAAAGGATGAATTATGAGTGTCAGTTGTTCAATGCTGAGTTTGCAAAATGTGATCTATACTAGCCTAAAACTGTCAGCGTGGCTCTTCTTTCACACTGTGTGTAGAAAACTCCCCTCTTGCGATGAAGCACCCTCTGCTGAAATTGGGCTACCTCATACTTATGTCATACTTCCCGGTCCCATACCTCAGCTAAACCTTTGGGGACTTGAACTTTAGACAGACGGGACTGCAGAGAGTTCATTATTCTAAATGTAGATGTAGTACTGGGGTGCATTCATTAGTGCACACCATCGTAAAACCTTTTGCCACAAAAAAACAAGTTGCAACAAAATGTGCATGTCTTATTGGAGAAGTTCAGGTTTGTCCCTCCTCATTTTGGCCTGTTTGCTTCCATTTGGTTTCCAGTGAATAGACCCCTGTACTGTACAAGATCACCTAGAGACTAAGGCTGGAAGAAAGGATGTCCCAGATATCCAACATTCTTGAAAATGCAAAAAGGTTTATTTAAACATGGAAACCTTAAACTGGTCACTTACTCCATTTAACTTGAGTTATTATGCATCTGAACTGGCTGCAGTGACGGTGCATCTGACTTTAAACTGCTGCAGTTGTAGTGGCTAAACTGTCCAATATAATTGTCCCAATACAATTTCCATCCTAATCCTTTAGCCATAATGATGAAATTATCGTCTTGACATATGTCCAGAGTTGAATTTAAATGGAAAAATCATACATTTACAAAAATGTCAATAAATAAAGAGACGTTCTGATTTAAGGTATAACTAAAAATAAAAAAAACAATGGTCAGCATTTCAGGGAATGGTAAAACTAGTGTGTGCTGCCATTCTGCCACTCCCAGTAGGCCTTGGTGCCTATAGGACTTCTAACTGTATTCCCTGTAGAGGGGGAGCACACATACTGTACAACATGAATTCATTATGAATTTGAAACACCAAAAAATTACATTCAAATTATTTGGCTCATACAAAATGTTTTGTAGATTTCCTTATACATGTCCATCATACATTTTTTTTTGTTTAAGTAAATGTGCGCCTACTTGTCATGTAATCATTCATGACCTCTTATTTTTGATAGATTTTGCAAATGTTCTGCATATTGATATGGTGGAGATCTCTGAGGTTAAGTGAGTATAGGCTATACGTAAAGTACATGTATCCTTGCATTCCTAGACAGAAACTATGCATGCTGGATGTCATTAGTCTATTTTGGTCCAGTGGTATAAGTTATACCATTTAAATATGGAGGCTGCCAGGTCAAATTAAGTTTCGCTGTAGACCTCTGGGGCTATTTTGGGTCACGATAAAACTGGAGTGAACAACACATACTCTAAAGTTGTTTTGTTATGCCTGTTGGTCTATGAAAACCAGAATCGGATGGATAAACTTCTTCATAATGTTGATTAAATAGAAAATACAGCCACAGGGGAGTCACAATGGGTAATGCTTTCTCATTGGGCACACCACGTCACATCAACATGGATCATTGGGAAATATCTTATTTGGTAGATGCTGTACGTTGATCAATGAGATTCCAACCTACAGTGGGGCAAAAAAGTATTTAGTCAGCCACCAATTGTGCAAGTTCTCCCACTTAGAAAGATGAGAGAGGCCTGTAATTTCCATCATAGGTACACTTCAACTATGACAGACAAAATGAGAAGAAAAAAATCCAGAAAATCACAATGTAGGATTTTTTATGAATTTATTTGCAAATGATGGTGGAAAATAAGTATTTGGTCACCTACAAACAAGCAAGATTTCTGGCTCTCACAGACCTGTAACTTCTTCTTTAAGAGGCTCCTCTGTGCTCCACTCGTTACCTGTATTAATGGCACCTGTTTGAACTTGTTATCAGTATTAAAGACACCTGTCCACAACCTCAAACAGTCACACTCCAAACTTCACTATGGCCAAGACCAAATAGCTGTCAAAGGATACCAGAAACAAAATTGTAGACCTGCACCAGGCTGGGAAGACTGAATCTGCAATAGGTAAGCAGCTTGGTTTGAAGAAATCAACTGTGGGAGCAATTATTAGGAAATGGAAGACATACAAGACCACTGATAATCTCCCTCGATCTGGGGCTCCACGCAAGATCTCACCCCGTGGGGTCAAAATTATCACAAGAACGGTGAGCAAAAATCCCAGAACCACACAGGGGGACCTAGTGAATGACCCGCAGAGAGCTGGGACCAAAGTAACAAAGCCTACCATCAGCAAGGGCATTGAAGATGAAACGTGGCTGGGTCTTTCAGCATGACAATGATCCCAAACACACCGCCCGGGCAACGAAGGAGTGGCTTCGTAAGAAGCATTTCAAGGTCCTGGAGTGTCCTAGCCAGTCTCCAGATCTCAACCCCATAGAAAATCTTTGGAGGTGTTGAAAGTCCGTGTTGCCCAGCAACAGTCCCAAAACATCACTGCTCTAGAGGAGATCTGCATGGAGGAATGGGCCAAAATACCAGCAACAGTGTGTGAAAACCTTGTGAAGACTTACAGAAAACATTTGACCTCTGTCATTGCCAACAAAGGGTATATAACAAAGTATTGAGATAAACTTTTGTTATTGACCAAATGCTTATTTTCCACCATAATTTGCAAATAATTTAATTTAAAATCCTACAATGTGATTTTCTGGATTTTTTTTCCTCCATTTTTTCTGTCATAGTGGAAGTGTACCTATGATGAAAATTACAGACCTCTCTCATCTTTTTAAGTGGGAGAACTTGCACAATTGGTGGCTGACAAAATACTTTTTTGCCCCACTGTATGTAAATAAGGTATTTCTGTTTTAAATGTTTATATACATTTGCAAACATTTCTAAAAATCTGTTCTCGCTTTGTCAATATGTGGTATTGTGTGTAGATTTCTGAGGATATATATTTTTTAATCCATTTTAGAATAAGGCTGTAACTTGACAAAATGTAGAAAAAGGGAAGGGGTCTGAATACTTTCCGAAGGCGCTGTATATAGAGGTACTTTATTAATCCCTAAGGGTAACATAGTAGTGTGTAGCCCAAACAGTTCGTATGTTACAGACAGCTGTTACAGATACTAGTCAGCTGTACCGTCTCCAGACGAGGAACACCATCGTGAGAGTCTTATCTTTCCATGGAGGGGTAGGCCAAACCGTTCGGACAGTACAGGCGATAATGTGAGAAGACCAATTTTCGGGATGTCTCATGGTCAGACAAACACCATTCTAGCGCTGGGACCTTTCACCGCAGAAGTGCAACAGGCTGATGCGGTGGATTGAGACACATCCAATATCTCCAGCTTAAACTGACAGATTTTTATGGTCATTTTTTTTATTATGCTATATTAGATTTCCAGTTTTTATCACCCGAGTTAGAATACCTCATGATAAGCTGCAGACCATACACATTTTTAATTTATTTAACTAGGCAAGTCAGTTAAGAACATATTCTTATTTACAATGACTGCCTACCCCGGCCAAACCCTAACCCGGACGACACTGGGCAAATTGTGCACCACCCTATGGGACTCCCAATCGCAGCCAATTGTGATATAGTCTGGAATCGAACCAGGGTCTGTAGTGACGCCTCTAACATCTGAGATGCAACGTCTTAGACCACTGCACTACTCGAGAGCCCCAAAAAAACATGCTATTTACCAAGCAAGTTTTCATCTATATTTTTTGTAGCTGTCTATGTACCACTACAAACTGATGCTGGCACTAAGACCACGCTCAATAAGCTGTAAAGGCCATAAGCAAACGAGAAAATACACATGCAGAGGCAGTGCTCCTATTGGCCGGTGATTTTAGTGCAGAGAAACTGAAATTTGTCTTCACCTCATTTTTACCAGCACGTCACCTGCGCAACTAGATGCGAACAAAAACCTCTAGATCAGCTTTACTCCACACACAGAAATGCATATAAAGCTCACCCTCCATTTGGCAAGTATGACAAGAACTCTATATTCCTGATTCCTGCTTACAAGCAAAAACTCAAACACTAAGGACATTTTAAGTGCAGCTGGAAAAATGCCTGTGAACGGGGAACAATTGACAACAGTGTGTACTTCTAATTGTATCATATGCAATCACAGTTCAACAGGGGAACACAAAAACAGAAGTTGTAACAGAATGTATTTATTGTGAAATCATTTGAATCATTTTAAATAGGCCATTTGGAGTTGAAAGAGTTATATGATTAGCATGCTGCTTTCCAGGCTCAATAGTGTGAAATATGAACAGTGCATCTACTACTGTATGTCTCAATGCTGTACACACTAGTTTCTTCTCATAAGGTATGTAAGAACAGCTGTTAGGGACAAACTTCAGAGAACATTCAAACATTCAAGAACATTCGAAGGAGCTCCCCGATGTCAAAGCTGGAGGTGGAAGACAATATCTATGAGAATGGTTATCACGTTTTCAAAACAATACATTACAGAAACGTCAATGACTGTTGCTAGATGACATTGAACCAAGAACACGACTATAAAATGTATATAACAATCTGTACAAAGGTCATGCAACCTCACCACCCACACACATATTTGGGATTTCCCCTTGGAATCTAGAAGCCTGTGATTAGTTAGAAAGGGATTGGGTGAGGTATCATTGCCCCTGTGGCCAGTGTGAAGTCAGACTATATCCCACTGCATAGATCGGAATGATTTTTTATCTCTTGCACTTCATATCGCTCTACTGCACTTGGCTGTAGTCCAAACATAACCTCATTCACCTAATGTTAACCGGCTGTAGTGCTGCCATTGGTTGATGCAAACATATCAACAAAACCATTAGGCATGGTGGGAGTGGGACAGTATAAAACATATTGACCAGTGTGGTCACGTTGACCCCCTCCAACCAACAACACAAACATGAGTTGAACTCCAGAGCAAACAAACTAAATTGAACATAATTGAAACCCACTTGGCAGAACTCTTATCAAAAGAGACTGACATGACCAACTGTTCTGGGGGCAGCAGAAATCTAGGGTCTTTGTCCTAAGGACCCTGGTCAAAAGTAGTGCACTAAATGTGGAATAGGGTGTCAGTTAGGACACAAACCTTGACTTAAGGCCTGCACAGACAATATGATTTAAGCCGTCTTATGCCACAATTTTGCCGTCCCAAGCAAAATGTCCCGTTGTCTGCAAATATTTATATTCAGTATATATATACATTATACACTACTGTTCAAAAGTTTGGGGTCACTAAGAAATGTCCTTGTTTTTGAAAGAAAAGCTATTTTTTTGTCCATTTAAAATAACAGAATTGATCAGAAATACAGTGTAGACATTGCTAATGTTGTAAATGACTATTGTTGCTGGAATAGACAGATTTGTAAAAAGCTGAAATAAATAATTCTCTCAACTATTATTCTGACATTTCACATTCTTAAAATAAAGTGGTGATCCTAACTGACCTAAGACAGGGAATTTTTACTAGGATTAAATGTCAGGAATTGTGAAAAACTGAGTTTAAATGTCTTTGGCTAAGGTATATGTAAACTTCTGACTTCAACTGTATATGAATATATATTTTAAATGTACTTTTACACCTTTTCGTAATATCCAATTGATACAGTCTTGTCCCATCGCTGCAACTCCCGTACGGACTCAGGAGAGGCGATGGTCGAGAGCAATGCATCCTCCGAAACGCAACCCTGCCAAGCAGCACTGCCTCTTGACACACTGCCCACTTAACTCGGAAGCCAGCCGCACCAATGTGCCGGAAGAAACACTGTACAACTGCCTATCTGTCAGCTTGCAGGTGCCCGGCCCACCACAAGGAGTCGCTAGAGCGCAATGAAACAAGGAAATCTCAGCTGGACCAGTTGTGCGCTGCCTCATGGGTCTCCCGGTCACGCCCGGCTGTGACACAGCCTGGGATCGAACCCGGGGCTGTAGTGACGCCTCAAGCACTGTGATCCAGTGCCTTAGACCGCTGCGCCACTCGGGAGGTCCTTGTCAGCAAATTCTTAGGTTGTAAACAATTGTTGGACATCTTGGCTTGTTCAATGTGACAGGGTCTAGGTCTGCCGATTTAAGTAACACTACGTGTGGTCGTAAGCTCCGACAAAGTTCTGACAGTGTCAGAAATGTTTAGCCTTTATCGTGTAGTGAGACAATCCCAGTGACTGACCAATAGAAACACGGCCGGCAATAACACCATGATTGTTTCTCGAGACAAAACATTGCCAACATAAAAGCAACTGCTTGTTGTGGTTCTTTCGACGCCATGCTTGATATGCCCAGGTGACATAGCCTACGTTGCAGTTAATGTAGCCTACGTCGGCTGATGTAGCCTCGCAAGCCAATCGCACAATTTGCTGACAGAACTGAAGCAATTCGTAGACCCTGACCAGGTTGATATCAAGATTTGAAATTGGTCACATCGCACAGTGTGACATGTAATAATCAAATCCGACGTACAGTGTGGGAAGGCCTTAAGCCAGGAAGAAAGGATGTCCCAGATACAGTATATCCATCATTCAAATCTATGAAGGATTGTATACAGTACCAGTCAAAATTGTAGAATAATACATTGTAGAATGTCTACATTGTAGAATAATAGTGAAGATGTGAAAACTATGAACTAACACATATGGAATAACGTAGTAATTAAACAAGTGATAAACAAATCAAAATACAAATTACATTTGTGATTCTTCAAAGTAGCCACCCTTTGCCTTGATGACAGCTTTGCACACTCTTGGCATTCTCTCAACCAGCTTCATGAGGTAGTCCCCTGGAATTCCTTTCAATTAACAGGTGGCTTGTTAAAAGTTAACTTGTGGAATTTCTTTCCTTCTTAATGCGTTTGAGCCATTCAGTTGTGTTGTGACAAGGTAGGGGTGGTATACAGAAGATAGCCCGGTTTGGTAAAAGACCAAGTCCATATTGTGGTAACAACAGCTCAAATAAGCAAAGAGAAACGACAGTCCATCATTACTTTAAGACATGAAGGTCAGTCAAGAACGTTGAACATTTCTTCAAGTGCAGATCACAAAAACCATCAAGCGCTATGATGAAACTGGCTCTCATGAAGACTGCCACAGGAAAGGAAGACCCAGAGTTACCTTTGCTGCAGAGGACATGTTCATTAGAGTTACCAGCCTCAGAAATAAGGTTCAAGTAATAGACACATCTCAACATCAACTATTCAGAGGAGACTGCGTGAATCAGGCCTTCATGGTCGAATTGCTGTAAAGAAGCCACTACTAAAGGACACCAATAAGAACAAGAGACATGCTTGGCCAAGAAACACAAGCAATAGACATTAGACCGATAGAAATCTGTCCTTTGGTCTGATGAGTCCAAATGTGAGAGATTTTTGGTTCCAACCTCCGTGTCTTTGTGAGATGGAGAGTAGGTGATCGGATGATCAGCATGGAGGAGGTGTGATGGTTTTGGGGGTGCTATGCTGGTGATTTATTTAGAAATCAAGGCACACTTAACCAGCATGGCTACCACAGCATTCTGTAGCGATACGCCATCCCATCTGGTTTGGCTTAGTGGGACTATTATTTATTTTTCAACAGGGCAATGACCCAACACACCTCACCTAACAGGTCTATTTGACCAAGAAAGAGAGTGATGGAGTGCTGCATCAGATGACCTGGCCTCCACAATCACCCGACCTCAACCCAATTTGAGATGGTTTGGGATGAGTTGGACCGCAGAGTGAAGGAAAAGCAGCCGACAAGTGTTCAGCACAACTCCTTCAACACTGTTGGAAAAGCATTCCTCATGAAGCTGGTTGAGAGAATGCCAAGAGTGTGCAAACTGTCATCAAGGCAAAGGGTGGCTACTTTGAAGAATCTAAAATTGACCTACTTCATGAGAAAATGTAGTAAGTTAGGTCGACAGTAGGGTTATTCAGTAGGGTTATTCAGTAGGGTTATTCAAGTTCAGAAAATGTATCTTCTCTGTATGCCCAGGGCCTACTTTTGGTCATTATGGTCTGGAGGATGTAAAAAATATTTGTCACCACAACATGCGGTAAAGATATCAGTGGAATTCAACCAAAACAATGGAATCGCCACACACATGTCCCCCCATAGGCGATAGATCCAGATTCTGGCCTTTTTACAATATTTCAAAATACAATCACGGGGGAAAACAGTTTGGAAAGCAAACAATGACTAACCTACTTTTGAAAAGAGAAGATCTAAACTGTCTGTAGTTAAGCTACCAAAATATTTGATCAACTCCTCCCCAGTACCCCCAACTTTAACTATCTTCCTCAGGCCTTCCCTCGGCTATATCTATACTGTTTTTTAATAGGCCTATATATGAATAAAATGGGTTCAGGGTAGACCTATCACAACATCGAATTTTAAGGAGAAAGCAAGTGCCATGATCCCACTGATTTTTTGCTCCAGAGTAGAGAAAATTGGTATACAGTGCCTTGCGAAAGTATTCGGCCCCCTTGAACTTTGCGACCTTTTGCCACATTTCAGGCTTCAAAAATAAATATATAAAACTGTATTTCTTTGTGAAGAATCAACAACAAGTGGGACACAATCATGAAGTGGAACGACATTTATTGGATATTTCAAACTTTTTTAACAAATCAAAAACTGAAAAATTGGGCGTGCAAAATTATTATGATTGTGTGTGTCCCACTTATTGTTGATTCTTCACAAAAAAATACAGTTTTATATCTTATGTTTGAAGCCTGAAATGTGGCAAAAGGTCGCAAAGTTCAAGGGGGCCGAATACTTTCGCAAGGCACTGTATGCAGAGATCAAAAAGCCGATTGCTAAAAACATGTTTGATTTGCAGGAGGGGGGGAATTGCATTGAATCAAATTATCAATTTTCAATGATTAACTGCCTGTAAAGGCAGGGTTACTATTGTTTAAAAAATAGCAACAGTGAATAGTGAAATGGAGATCCCTATACAATAACATCAGAATATTGGTAAAAGTCAGCAACAAACATCAAAGCTAAGCAGGGCTTAGTTAAAACCCTGGATGGGAGATGAAAGTGGTGGTTGTAGATAGATCAACTCTCCAGTAGGAGGTGCTGTCTAGCCTATTGTTTATTCTGATAATGGATATAGCATTGAAGATCTGAAGCTGTTTCTAAGGTACAAATTCAACATATTTTATACAAGGTTTGTGTACATTGAAAATTGGTTAACATGATTAATCCTGAGGTTGACATTTCGCCATCAGAACAACAGGTTATGTTGATGACTTTCATTGGCACTGTCCACAGCAGCATGCTGGCATTAGTCGTGAGTCTAAAACATGGTCCAGCTATAGCAAGTAGAAAATGTTTCCAATTCCCACTTCATTCAGGAACTCAAGATAGCGCCATCAAAACAACTCAGTAACAGACCCGCCGGTGTTTTCAAATCTGCACTGCCGCACATCAGGGTGGCAGGGTAGCCTAGTGGTTAGAGTGTTGGACTAGTAACCGGAAGGTTGCAAGTTCAAATCCCCGAGCTGACAAGGTACAAATCTGTCGTTCTACCCCTGAACAGGCAGTTAACCCACTGTTCCTAGGCTGTCATTGAAAATAAGAATTTGTTCTTAAACTGACTTGCCTGGTTAAATAAAGGTAAAATAAAAATCATCAGTGATCGCAAAGACAGACAGACGGACAGAAGGACTGACATCCAGGAGCCAATATTACAGTATATGAACCGTTACCACATGCATTCTGTATCACTTAACTCTCATGTATAATGAGTCTAATTCATAATGACAGTGAAATAAAGATAACTGCCAAAGTAAAGGAAACAGTTGAGTAAATAAGTGATACAAAGTGTATTGAAAACAGGTGCTTCCACACAGGCGTGGTTCCTGAGTTAACTAAGTAATTAACATCCCATCATGCTTTGGGTCATGTCTAAAATTGCTGGGCAGGCCATTATTTTGGCTACCATGGCTATGCCCCCATAGGATGAAAATGCTCCCATCCACAGGGCACAAGAGGTCATTGAATGGTTTGATGAGCATGAAAACGGCGTAAACCATATGCCATGGCTGTCTCCGTCACCAGATCTCTGCCCAATTGAGCACTTATGGGAGATTCAGGAGAGGCGCCTGAGACAGCGTTATCCACCACCATCAAATGCTGGAATTTTTTTGTGGAAGAAATCCCTCCAATAGAGTTCCAGAGACTTGTATAATCTATGCCAAGGTGCAGTGAAGCTGTTCTGGCTCTTGGTGGCCCAATGCCCTTTTTAAGACGCTTGATGTTGGTGTTTCCTTTATTTTGGCCTGTAGATAGGCCTATTCGTAATGTTGTTGTGTTGCTGTAGTTGTGGATGGATCAGAGTAATAGACTGTAGGCCTACAAAGTGTGCTAGAAGAATGATCAATATCATACGTCATAATTACCTGGAGAAATCTGATCTGCAATTTGTAAATGTAGCTGCTGCTGTAACTCGTAAAAACTTGGAGACACAAATGGCAAATGAAGCTTTCATATATCCATTTTGAGATATATTAAACAAGAAATGGTTGATTATTTAGGACTGAGTCTGGCTTTAACTAATTTTCTTTATTGCACTTACAAGCATCTATAACAAAATATCAAAAAGCATTTTGTTTAAAAAAAAACATTGTTCATATGAAAAGATCCCCTATCCACCATTGAATGTCTGTGCAGTCAATTGTCTATCTAAATGCACAAATTATTCAGCCAAGTTAGTTAAATGATAACAGTGGCCTACATAAAAGCGTTAAAAAACAAAGCAAATAACAAAATTGCGTTTTCTAAAAATGTCACATTGTCCCTCACAATATCTCACATTATTACCCTGTGTAGCCTATACAGTGCCTTCGGAAAGTATTCTGACCCATTGACTTTTTCTATATTTTGTAATGTTACAGCCTTACTCTAAAATGTATTAAATGTTTTTTCCCTCCCAGTACCCCATAATGACAAAGTAAAAACAGGTTGACATTTTTGCTCATTTAAAAATACAAAAAACCTGAAATCACATTTACATAATTATTCAGACCCTTTACTCAGTACTTTGTTGAAGCACCTTTGGCAGCGATGACAGCATCAAGTCTTCTTGGGTATGACGCTACAAGCTTGGAACACCTGTATTTGGGGAGTTTCTTCCATTCTTCTCTGCAAATCCTCTCAAGCTCTGTCAGGTTGAATGGGGAGCGTTGCTGCACAGCTATTTTCAGGTCTCAAGAGATGTTCGATCGGGTTCAAGTCCGGGCTCTGGCTGGGCCACTCAAGGACATTCAGAGACTTGTCCTGAAGCCACTCCTGCGTTGTCTTGGCTGTGTGCTTAGGGTCATTTTCCTGTTGTAAGGTGAACCTACGCCCCAATCTGAGGTTCTGAGCGCCCTGTGCAGGTTTTCATCAAGTATCTTTCCCTCGATCCTGACTAATCTCCCAGTCCCTGCCACTGAAGAACATACCCACAGCATGATGTTGCCACCACCATGCTTCACCGTATGGATGGTGCCAGGTTTCCTCCAGACGTGACACTTGACATTCAGGCCTAAGAGTTCAATCTTGGTTTCTTCAGACCAGGGAATCTTGTTTCTCATGGTCTGAGAGTCTTTTGGTGACTTTGGGCAAACTCCGAGCGGGCTGTCATGTTCCCTTGTCACGTTCACTGTCTTCAAACTCTCTGTCATAGATGAGCCAAGGCGCAGCATGCATGTAATTCCACATCTTTAATAAAGTGAAACCTTTAATAAAGTGAAACCTTCACAAAAAAACAGGTAAACAGAAACCGAAAGTGATGCAACCGTGGCGCACACAAGCACACACAGAAAATAAATAATTACCCACAACATTAGGTGGGAAAAAGGCTGGCTAAGTATGATTCCCAATCAGAGACAACGATAGACAGCTGACTCTGATTGGGAACCACAATCGGCCAAAAATAGAAAACAAAGAATGCCCACCCAAATCACACCCTGACCTAAACAAATAGAGAAATAAAACGTCTCTCTAAGGTCAGGGCGTGACATCCTTTTACTGAGGAGTGGCTACAGTCTGGCTTCTCTACCATAAAGGCCTGATTGGTGGCGTCCTGCAGAGATGGGTGTCCTTCTGGAAGGTTCTCCCATCTCCTCAGAGGAACACTAGAGCTCTGTCAGAGAGACCATCAGGTTCTTGGCCACCACCCTGACAAAGGCCCTTCTCCCCCGATTGCTCAATTTGGCCGGGCTTCCAGCTCTAGGAAGAGTCTTGGTGGTTCCAAACTTCTTCCATTTAAGAATGATGGAGGCCATTGTGTTCTTGGGGACTTTCAATGCCAAAGACATTTTTTTTGTACCCATCCCCAGATCTGTGCATCGACACAATCCTGTCTTGGAGCGCTATGGACAATTCCTTTAACCTCATGGCTTGGTTTGTGATCTGACATGCACTGTCAACTGTGGGACCTTATATAGAAAGGTGTGTGTGCCTTTCCAAATCATGTCCAATCAATTGAATTTACCACAGGCATCTTAAGGATGATCAATGGAAACAGGACGCACCTGAGCTCAATTTCGAGTCTCATAACAAAGGTTCTTAATACTTATGTAAGAAATGTATTTTTGTTTTCTAAAGACCTGTTTTTGCTTTGTCATCACGGGGTATTGTGTGTAGATTGCTGAGCATTTTAGTATTTATTTAATACATTTTAGAATAAGGCTGTAATGTAACAAAACGTGGAAAAATTCAAGAATACTTTCCGAAGGCACCGTATATACTCTACATGTGTTTGGAACATCTCGTCCCAAACACATGGGCATTAATATGGAGTTGGTCCCCCCATGTGCTGTCATAACAGCCTCCACTCTTCTGGGAAGGCTTTCCACTAGATGTTAGAACATAGCTGAGGGGACTTGCTTCCATTCAGCCACAAGAGCATTAGTGAGGTTGGGCACTGATTCATCCCAAAGGTGTTCGATGGGGTTGAGGTCAGGGCTCTGTGCAGGCCAGTCAAGTTCTTCCACACCGATCTCAACATACCATTTCTGTATGGACCTTGCTTTGTGCACGGGGGGTATTGTCATGCTGAAACAGGAAAGGGCCTTCCCCAAACTGTTGCCACAAAGTTGGAAGCACAGAATCATCCAGAATGTCATTCTATGCTGTAGCATTATGATTTCCCTTCACTGGAACTAAGGGGCCTAGCCCGAACCTTGAAAAACAGCCCCAGACCACTATTCCTCCTCCACCAAACTTTACAGTTGGCACTATGCACAGCCATGGAAACCCATTTCATGAAGCTCCCGACGACCAGTTACTGTGCTGACATTGCTTCCAGAGGCAGTTTGGAACTCGGTAGTGAGTATTTTATTAAGATCCTTATTAGCTGTTTTGTAAGCCGCAGCTACTCTTTCTGGGGTCTAACACAGAACATGAAACATGACGTAATACAGAAGATGAATAGACAAAAACAGCTCAAGGACAGAACTACATTTTGGCAACAGAGAACAGAAGATTTTTACGGGCTACGTGCTTCAGCACTCACCGGTCCTGTTCTGTGAGCTTGTGTGGCCTACCACTTTGCAGCTGAGCTGTTATTGCTCCTAGACGTTTTCACTTCACAATAACAGCACTTACAGTTGACTGGGGCAGATCTAGCAGGGCAGACATTTGACCAACTGACTATGACGGTGCCAAGTTGAAATTCACTGAGCTCTTCAGTAAGGCCATTTTACTGCCAATATCTGTCTAGGGAGATTGAATGACTGTACACTCGATTTATACACCGGTAAGCAACGGGTATGGCTGAAATAGCCAAATCCACTCATTTGAAGGGGTGTCCACATACTTTTGTGTATATATTGTGCATTCAGTATAGAGAATGGACAGGTACTCTTGGCTTGAATAAATTAATCACCTTACCAAATAGACAATCAAAAGATTAAATTAAAAGATTATACTGTTGTACTCCAGTGCTTGTTCAGTGAATTATAGTGATTCAATGGTATATGCCAGAATAAAAATAACATTTTCCAATATACTGTATGCCCTGGGCAATATACATAGGAAATCTCATTTTGTGCAATTTCTGGGCGTGTATGCAAAGCAAATTCAAAAATACATAGTTAGAGCACAGTTAATTCATACAACAAACAAACAAACAGGACTGGCAGAGCTAACTACAAAGGGGAAGGGAAGGTAAAGTCACCCAACACGATATGCAAATGAAATATAAATAAATAAAAATGTTGAAAACGCCTTACACTCAGCCATTTCATGAATCACTGTAATAAATTTGTTAGGTCATACTTCACTAAGTTACAGTAAATGCCATATTTCATAAGGAACCATCTGAAACATGTTCAGATGCCCTTTTTTCTCTGTAGGTTTGTCTGTACACATGTCCATTTGTATAAGAGTATGAGAGAGTAGGTATCTGCCTGAATCATTCTGGATCATGGCTGTTGCTGGTACTGGCTCTCTGTTGCAGTGTAGAAATCCTCCAGGACACTCTGCAGATACTCAAAGGTGGGCCGGTCCTCGGGCTTGTTCTTCCAGCACTCCAACATGATGTCATAGAGTTCCTGTGGACAGCTGTCGGTGCGCTGCATGCGGTAGCCGCTCTCCAGAGAGCGAATCACTTCTGGGTTTGTCATACCTAGATGATAGAGCCAGCACAGAAACGCATCATTACAGGGGGGACAAAGATTCATTTAATTCATCATTCAATTAATATACAGTACAAGTACAGTAGAGTACATGTTATCATTCAGGTCCTGACCTGGATATGGTGTGCGTCCATAGCTGATGATCTCGGTCAGTAGGATGCCAAAGGACCAGACATCTGATTTGATGGTGAAGGAGCCAAAGTTGATTGCCTCTGGGGCCGTCCATTTGATAGGGAACTTTGCTCCTTTTAGGGAACAAGAGTAGGCTTACTTACTCTACCTTCTACTGCACCCTGCTGTCACTGATAGAAAATACAGCTTGTCTTTTTCTATTCAAACTCTGTTATTTATTCAGTCCCACAGAACTCACTCTAACACAATGATATATATATATATATATATATATATATATATATATCTCTTCATTGTTCCCTGACTTCCCTCTATCAAATTCGAATTCCAA
Organism: Oncorhynchus nerka; assembly: GCF_034236695.1. Taxonomy (NCBI): domain Eukaryota; kingdom Metazoa; phylum Chordata; class Actinopteri; order Salmoniformes; family Salmonidae; genus Oncorhynchus; species Oncorhynchus nerka. The sequence goes on from NC_088402.1 coordinate 61,730,015, forward strand.
ACCACACCCAGATGTAAAAGCTCCCTTTCTCTACTACGACTGTCCTAATATTTGCTAAATCAGCTGTTATGTTACAGTTATTAATGAACCATTATATGGCACAGACATGTTCCCCAAGGGGATAATGCTTACCTTCCCTGGCTGTGTACTCATTGTCCTCGATGATTCGAGCGAGGCCAAAGTCAGCAATCTTGCACACCAGAGCCTTCGAGACCAGGATGTTGGCGGCACGCAGGTCTCGGTGAATATAGTTCCTCTGCTCGATGTAGGCCATTCCTTCTGCAATCTACGGACAAAGACATGGTTAGATGTCAGAAGACAATAGAAAAGGGGGCATTCCAAACATACTTATGTGTTTGTTCACTTGGCAAAGGATCATAATGAAAGTATTCAGACCCCTTTTTCCACATTGTGTTACGTTACAGGCTTATTCTAAAATGGATTAAATAAAAAATGTTCCTCATCAATCTACACACAATACCACATAATGCTAAAGCGAGAAAACTGTTTTTTTCTAAATTTCGGCTTTTTTATTTTTATTTTTTACAAATAAAAAACAGAAATACCTTATTTACATAAGTATTCAGACCCTTTGCTATGAGTCTCAAAATTAAGCTCAAGTGCATCCTGTTTCCATCGGTCATCCATGAGATGTTTCTACAACTTGGAGTCCACCTGTGGTAAATTGAATTGATTGGACATGATTTGGAAAGGCACACATCTGTCTATACAGTATAAGGTCCCACAGTTGTCAGTGCATGTCAAATCAAGTCTGAGCAAAAACCAAGCCATGAGGTCGAAGAAATTGTCCGTAGAGCTCCCAGACAGAATTGTATCGATGCACAGATCTGGGTAAGGGTACCCAAACATTTCTGGAAGAAGTTTGGAACCACCAAGACTCTTCCTAGAGCTGGCCGCCCGGCCAAACTGAGCAATCGGGGGAGAAGAGCCTTGGTCAGGGAGGTGACCAAGAAGCCAATGGTCACTCTGATAGAGCAGTTCCTCTGTGGAGATGGGAGAACTTTACAGAAGGACAACCTTGTCTGCAGCACTCCACCAATTAGGCTTTTATGGTAGAGTGGCCAGACGGAAGACACTCCTCAGTAAAATGCACATGACAGCCTGATTAGAGTTTGCCAACAGGCATCTAAAGGACTCTTAGACCTTGAAAAACAAGATTCTCTGGTCTGATGAAACCAAGATTGAGCTCTTTGGCCTGAATGCCAAGCATGACGTCTGGAGGAAACCTGGCACCATCCCTACGGTGATGCATGGTGGTGGCAGCATCATGCTATGGGGATGTTTTCAGCAGCAGGGACTGGGAAACTAGTCAGGATCGAGGGAAAGATGAATGGAGCAAAGTACAGAGAGATCCTTAATGAAAACCTGCTCTGGTGCGCTCAGGACCTCAGACTGGAGCGAAGGTTCACCTTCCCACAGGACAATGACCCAAAGCACACAGCCAAGACAATGCAGGAGTGGATTCGGGACAAGTCCCTGAATGTCCTTGAGTGGCCCAGCCGGAGCCCAGACTTGAACCCGATCGAACATCTCTGGAGAGACCTGAAAATAGCTGTGGAGCAACGCTCCCCATCCAACCTGACAGTGTTTGATGGGATCTGCAAGGAGAATTGGAGAAACTCCCCAAATACAGGTGTGCCAAGCTTGTAGCGTCATACCCAAGAAGACTCAATGTTGTAATCACTGCCAAAGGTGCTTCAACAAAGTACTGAGTAAAGGGTATGAATACTTATGTAAATGTATATTTTTTCAAATTATTATTTTGGATTAAAAAATTTTGCTTTGTCATTATGGGTTATTGTGTGTAGATTGATGAAGGATTCCCCCCCCCCTCCATTTTAGAATAAGGCTGTAACGTAACAAAATGTGGAAAAAGTCGAGGGGTCTGAATACTTTCCGAATGCACTGTATCTGCTGTTTTCACGTCTCATTTTTTAAAATCTCAAGCTGCAAAGTAAGTAGCCTCCCCTTACGAGACAGGATTTTGCCTACCCCTTAGGATCACCTATATGATGATAAAATAAGCAGTCATAAAAACAATGATACCAATAAAGATAATTGACTTTCAATTAGCAAATTATGTTATTTACAAGCACTGATTACTCCAATACCTACTTAACTGGGACAATATTTCCTTCCCAACATAGTGGGATCATCTGGGTTCCCTTTAAAATCACAACTACCAGCAGGCTTTATTTTTCACCACTCTCACACACACACACACATATATAGACACACATTGACTGACATATGCTGTTATAGAACTTGATTAACCTAACCTGTGTACCAATCTCAGCTTAATAATATAACAAACATAACCAAATCTGTCATGGTAGATTTAAATCTGAACAGACTGATCCAACAATGTCTTCCTGTTCCCCTGCTCTTTCAGTCTTTCTCTCTCTCTCTCCATTCCATTTTGATATCTTCCTAGTTTTTCAAACCTCTCACCTACAATCTACATACAACAGATGGCATAAACATACCTAATCACAGATAAGCATACGTTTATACGTTTGACTTTTCTCTAAGGTCCTCTTTTTATTTGATTGAAATAAATAAAAAATGATGCCCCCTATATTTCCTCTCTGTATCTGCAGCAACAGTTGTAAAAATGCAAATACTGTATGATCAGGTTCAAACTGATATTTTGAACTGTGTCCATCTATTCCTTGTAATACAATGTGTCAATAATCATAGTAAAACATATTCTTAAAATATTCAAAGCAAAAAAATTGTTCAACAGCAAACATTGGCATAAAGAATTCGAATTACAAACATGTGCTGCCCACACACCTTCTTCTGCCAAGCTAAAGACAGATTTGAATATTGAAAGGCTACCCACAATAGGAGAAACATGGGCCACAGAACAAAGGCAGGATCGGCACGAGACCACAAATGAGTGTTTTGATGATGTCGGTAAATGGACATAACGAGACCAAAGCATTTTCCCTTCTGCAAAAGAACTGCTGTAGATGACTTGGAGAATATAAAACCATACAATTCAACAAAACCCGAACTGACAGTATACCGTTTTTTTTTTCAATCGATTTGGTGCATTTTTCAGATGTAAGTGGTGCATTTTTCAGATGTAAGTGGTGCATTTTCAAAACTCTTAAGTACAAAACTCGAAACTGATAACACTTATAATGCTGTCTTATGTTCAGAACCTTTGATTGTGCATCCATTTGTGTTGAACACATTTTGGTTTTACGTGAAATACCATGATAACATTTTTGTTTAGTCACCAATACACTCACCATTTAGCCATTTCAACTAACCTTTCATCCAATAGCAAAAAATTCACGATACATTTTTCAAACGGTTGTTTTTGAAGTGTTGAATAGAAGGAATAGCGGATGGTAGATATAGCTATTACTTTAACTATTTGTTTTTTTCAACCATATTGTTGTATCTAATGGTAGGATGTGAGAAATATGTCAATCTCACAGTTTCATTATCCTTATAGAGTACATAAGTAGAACAAATGAGCAGAAATAGGGGAATTATGGGGGTATTGTAAGGCAATAGGCTACAGTAAAAAGGTATTTGTGTAGCACGGTGTGTGAAGGCCATTTCTACCCCATGCAGCATTGTTGTTCAAGATCACCTTTTCTATGTGACTTGGCAACTGATACAGCATAACCTTTCTCTCTCAGCTTGACCAAACTCATCAACTTACAGTAGATCAATGAAATTCAGATAACGAGTGGAATATATTGTTACGGTTTTTATCAATCGCTATGGCGCATTTTTCAGACGTGGTATATTTTCTAAACTCTTAAGTACACTGATAAGCCCCCTATATTATATTCAAAACCTTTTGATTATGCATTCTTTGGGGTTTCACACATTTCCCCCCCTGAGTCATTCATGAAAAAGAAAATGTTCTGTGAAATTCTGTTTAGTCACCAAATCATCAGAGGCTCACCATTTAGTTATTTTAACTACCATTTCTCCAAAGCAGAAAATACAATATACACATTTTTGAAGTGCTGTGAATAGAAAGAATAGTAGATAGGAACATTTAATAAATAATTAGTATCCAATGCCAGGTTGTGAGCATGTTGAGAAACATGTCAGACTTACAGTTCCATTATCCTTATACAGTAAATACATAGGACACATCATCACAAATAGGGTATTGTAAAACAGTTGGCTACTCTAAAAACGCAGCACGTTGTTGTATGCCATTTCTGCACCATGCAACATTGTACAAGATCCCCTTTACTACGTGTTAATGTCTATGGGTGTCTACTAGCATGCTACCTCTAACTTCCTTCATACTAGACACAGAGACTGTGTGGTATCCACAATTTCATCTGACTCTGGGGAAGTAGATAAAGGGCCTCATTGCCAACATCCCGAAGTATCCCTTTCAGCCTTGGCTGACGGTAGGTGAGGGCAGTGCATCCTGTATACACACAAACTATTTCCCTTGACGACAGCTCTGCTCTGCTTCGCGAAGCGCAAGAAGTATGAATGCCCTGACTTCTGCAGAGGCCGCATCTCAGTAAATGCTGTAAGGCCAATGCAGATGGCAGAATGACCATAAATTGGCTTTTACTGTAACATTAGCAAGCAGTTGCTTATCTACAGTTTGTTGATAGTATGACCCTCTGGAGAGCATCTACAGATGAAGAATCTGGATTATCCAAATAAAGTGTGACCTGTTTTTTTATCGTCACAAATGAGATTTTTGACAGTTTGGAGCACAGTACCACTTTTATTCCATGGCAGGGATCCGGACTACTATGCAGCTGTGGCAAGAGCACATTTTACACAGCCTGTCCACAGGTCGCATAAACAATGACTGATAGGCAGCTTAGCCTACACTTCTTCAATTCAACCATTATTGAGGTTAAATACACCTACACATCTGTGAAAGGCCATTCACAACAAGCACAATCCGTAAAGCGCAAATAATTGAGAGAGCAGCAGTGTGATTCATATAATTGATATGTAAATATCAATAATAGGCCTAAGTGATATCTGTACCGCCCGTAGGCAGTATTGGGGAATATCCCGCTCAGCCACACCACCCTGCTCGCGCACATGCCACATTATTTCTGTGGGCACAAGCATTGTTCATGACACAAACTGTTCACACCCCTCTTGTTGCCCGAGACCCCTCTTGTTGGTCGAGAGAACATCTATCAGGTTTAAAGCTTGTTTCCTGCAATTCTACACTTTTCCATAGGGCACAGAGAAAATGTTGCAGTTTTATAGCAAATTTTCTTACAATTCTATCAATTTTGCCATGTCTAATGTGTATTCATGTGATATTTGAGTGACTCGGACATTACTACAAAATCTATCGGCTAAAAATCAAGCTAAAAAACATTAGCTGACATGGGCTAGTTGATCTGGACATTTCAGACAAGTTATAAATAGCTCTCTAAGGTCTGCAATGACTGACATGACCAGGGGAAAGCTGATGATTCACTATCCAATTTCGAAATTGCACATTGTACTACAACAACTTTCAAGAGTAAGTTGAAAGCTGGACTGAGTTCCTGAAAAACAAAATCTAATAATAAATTGGACTGTAGCCTACAGAAACCTATTCCTGTGCTTTTCCCACAATCCATCAAACACATTTGGTGTGTCATCATAGTGGTTTCTGACTTGTGGTCAGACTATCAGGCGGAACAAACTTAAAACTTGTTCCTTTATCAATGCTGATTTGAATGTCATTGAGAAAACAGAAAGTTGTCATAAAGTCTTTTAATTACGCAAACATCTTTTCTGAATTTAAAAGTAATCCTAGAAGTAATCATCTAGTTTTTCAAAAGTATCTTTAAGCTGGTTACAGTTTTTTTTGCTGGTAACATAACGGATTACAGTTAGTTTTTTGTAATCAGTTACATATAACAGATTACATGTCATATGTTACTCCCCAATCCTGTACACAACCCAGGTATTTCAGCAGTACATTGTAGCACTGATAAAGAATGATTATGATTTTACAGCCACCCCCATATATTATTTGGTTTTACCTTCCAACATAAATTGATGTAAAATGATACATTTGAGGTAAAAATATCAAATTTGACAGCAGACAAGAAAATCTTATAGTTAATTGAATATTGCATTTTGAAAGTAGATTGAATATCTGTCCAAATTGAAAGAGTGATTTAGTGCAGTGACCAAGTGACTTTGTGATTTTTTTTTTTTGTGTTTAGAGTTGTGAAAATGTACCACATACTTGTGAAAATTGCACCAGTGATTGAAAAAAAACGAACTGTGAGATACAGAAGCTGAATCTCACCTGTGCACTGAAGTCAATGAGTTTGGGGAGCTGCACACGGTTGCCCTCATCACTCTTCAAGAAGTCCAGCAAACTGCCTAAACACGCACACACATACACACAAACAGAATTCAATGACAGAAATACACTGACAGGAAATGTACTGTACGGTAATGTAAATGTGTACAAAATGTCAAACTGTAGTGTTCATACCCTTTTCCATGAACTCTGTGATGATGTAGATTGGTTCCTCTTTGGTAACCACAGCGTTCAGACGGACCAGCTTGTCGTGCTGCAAGGCCTTCATCAGGTTTGCCTCGTCCAGGAAAGCCTCTACCGACATGGTGCCAGGCTTCATGGTCTTCACTGCCACCTTGGTGTGCTTGTTGTATGTAGCTACAGCAAAAGACACAAAGACAACCAACATTAGCCAACCACATTAGCCAACCACATTAGCCATGCTCAGTTCACAGCTCACAGCAAGAGGTTTTCAGAATACGTATAAACTTATTCTGATCTCCCAGTAAGGGTCCAAGCATAACCTTCTCAGAATGTTTGAGTAACTCACCCATCCAGACCTCTCCGAATTGGCCAGCCCCGAGCTTCCTATCAAGTTTGAGGGACTCCCGAGGGATCTCCCAGGCATCCTTCTCCCAGGGCTTCTGGGGCTTGGGACTGAGGCAGGGGCTGGTCAAGGCCTGGCACAGACCATCTCCCTGCTCTATAGGAAGCAAACACATCCAATGAGAGTAAGACATCCACACACAATGCTCTGAATCAAACAGGACATTAACTGAATGTATTTTTTAACTGTACATAACACACATTAATAAACACATAGAAAGTAAACACTGCTGGAGGCCATATAGACCATGTGCCCATATTCAGAACAGGCAGCCAGCAGAGGGGGCTGTTTACCTCTGTCACCATCCGCTTTAGTAACAGTGACGGCTGGCTTGACAATCTGGACCCTCTATTTCTGAAACTATCCGCCGCCATTGTCGCAACCCCTATAACCAGCCTGCACACCTCTCTTTCATATCGTCTGAGATCCCCAAGGATTGGAAAGCTGCCGCAGTCATCCCCCTCTTCAAAGGGGGAGACACCATGGACCCAAACTGTTACAGACCTATATCCATCCTGGCCTGCCTATCTAAGGTCTTCGAAATCCAAGTCAACAAACAGATCACTGACCATCTCGAATCCCACCGTACCTTCTCCGCTGTGCAATCTGGTTTCCGAGCCGGTCACGGGTGCACCTCAGCCATGCTCAAGGTACTAAAGGATATCATAACCGCCATCGATAAAAGACAGCACTGTGCAGCCCTCTTCATCGACCTGGCCAAGGCTTTCGGCTCTGTCAATCACCATATTCTTATCGGCAGACTCAGTAGCCTCGGTTTTCTAATGACTGCCTTGCCTGGTTCACCAACTACTTTGCAGACAGAGTTCAGTGTGTCAAATCGGAGGGCATGTTGTCCGGTCCTCTGGCAGTCTCTATGGGGGTGCCACAGGGTTCAATTCTCGGGCTGACTCTTTTCTCTGTATATATCAATGATGTTGCTCTTGCTGCGGGCGATTCCCTGATCCACCTCTATGCAGACGACACCATTCTGTATACTTCTGGCCCTTCCTTGGACACTGTGCTTTCTAACCTCCAAACGAGCTTCAATGCCATACAACACTCCTTCCGTGGCCTCCAACTGCTCTAAAACGCTAGTAAAACCAAATGCATGCTTTTCAACTGTTCGCTGCCTGCACCCACACGCCCGATTAAGCATCACCACCCTGGATGGTTCCGACCTAGAATATGTGGACCTCTATAAGTACCTAGGTGTCTGGCTAGACTGTAAACTATCCTTCCAGACTCATATCAAACATCTCCAATCTAAAATCAAATCTAGAGTCTGCTTTCTATTCCGCAACAAACCCTCCTTCACTCACGCCGCCAAACTTACCCTAGTAAAACTGACTATCCTACCGATCCTCGACTTCGGCGATGTCATCTACAAAATAGCTTCAATACTCTACTCAGCAAACTGGATGCAGTTTATCACAGTGCCATCCGTTTTGTTACTAAAGCACCTTATACCACTCACCACTGCGACCTGTATGCTCTAGTCGGCTGGCCCTCGCTACATATTCGTCGCCAGACCCACTGGCTCCAGGTCATCTACAATTCCATGCTAGGTAAAGCTCCGCCTTATCTCAGTTCACTGGTCACGATGGCAACACCCACCCGTAGCACGCGCTCCAGCAGGTGTATCTCACTGATCATCCCTAAAGCCAACACCTCATTTGGCCGCCTTTCCTTCCAGTTCTCTGCTGCCTGTGACTGGAACGAATTGCAAAAATTGCTGAAGTTGGAGACTTTTATCTCCCTCACCAACTTTAAACATCTGCTATCTGAGCAGCTAACCGATCGCTGCAGCTGTACATAGTCCATCGGTAAATAGCCCACCCAATTGACCTACCTCATCCCCATACTGTTTTTATTTATTTACTTATCTGCTCTTTTGCACACCAGTATCTCTACCTGCACATGACCATCTGATCATTTATCACTTCAGTGTTAATCTGCAAAATTGTAATTATTCGCCTACCTCCTCATGCCTTTTGCACACAATGTATATAGACTCTTTTTTTCTTTTTTTTCTACTGTGTTATTGACTTGTTTATTGTTTACTCCATGTGTAACGCTGTGTTGTTGTCTGTTCACACTGCTATGCTTTATCTTGGCCAGGTTGCAGTTGTAAATGAGAACTTGTTCTCAACTAGCCTACCTGGTTAAATAAAGGTGAAATAAAATAAAAATATAAAATCCATAGAGATAGATAGAGAAGTCTAGTTGGATTTTTGCATGGACATTGCCATAGAGTACCACAGTATGAGTCATAATACCCATATAACCTAGCGGTCAAAAAAGGAAATGGTTCCAATCCTTTTTCTACCATTCATTTTTCCCATAGTGGATATTATGAACACTTAAAATAAGGGCTGTGTTTCGTGTAGGCTTACCCTGGCGTGAAGTTTTGATAACCGTCTAAATCTTCCTAGGTCAAGGTGATTTTTACCAATATATTTGCCTGTACTTACCCCCCAAGATGAAATGCTAATTAGCTGCTAATGTGGCTATCATAAAGGACTACAAATGCCATGATGATCTGGATGAGACTGCCAAATCGAGGCAAAGGTAAGAATCTCTGGATTACCAGAGATCATTATCTAATGTTAGCTAAATTTAGAAATTAATAAATTGTCCAAATGTATTTAAATGGAAAATTCTGTTAACTGTCTTATGCAAGTTTTTTTTACACAATGCATTTTAGCAAAGGTGGCAACTAGAGATGACGTTCAGGAGCTTGCAGGGATTTGTAGTCTTACATGATGTCTACTTTGACGCTAATTAGCCATTTTGAATCTGAGAGTAAATAGAGCCGAATACATTGGTAAAAGTCACATTGTCTGAGAGAGATTTACATGCTTATCAAAACGTCACACCAGGGTAAGCCTACACAACAGCCCTTATTTTGAAGTGTTTGTAAAATTCCCTTTGGGAAACATTTATGGTGGGAAAAGGATTGGAACCATTTCCCTGTTTGACCTCAAGGTTTTCTCAGTATTATGTGCATTATGACACCTCCACTGTGGGGCTATAGAGGGCTATCTATCTCTATGGGTGTATCCCTGTGTATTATGGTGGTCTGGCCATGCTGTTGGCACTCACTTTTATAGTGGCTGACCAGTTCCTGCAGGTTGTTGAAGGTGATGCGTGGAGAGATGTAGAAGCCACCGTTATCCAGTGTACGGATCTTGTAATGCTTGACTGTGTCTCCTGATTGGGAATCACTGTCCCTTACGGATAAGGAGTAGCTGCCTGTAGTAGGACGGAGAGAGGGTGTTAGCTTGCTAAATGTGTACACGTTTGTTTGTATGTGTGTATGTATAAGAGCTTTTTAACTTGCTCACCCTTGGTGGTCTCACTGTCACGGATCATGAACGATCCCGTTTTGTTTGCTGACGCTAGCAGCTGCCTCTCTGCATCTTTCCTGCTCACTCCTTTATAGAACCACCTGGATGATGGTACATTTATTTCACACTGATTCCTTTGAGCAGCACTACTCATAAACTATTCACACAGTGCACTGATAAAACACTTACTCTTCGGTTTCAAGTCTGTCTATGGCTACATAGTTATTGGGGATGTAGCCTTCCTTGCCTGTGCTAATTAACTGTGCTCTCCACCATTCTCCAGATCTAGAGAGAGAGAGAGAGAGAGAGAGAGAGAGAGAGAGAGAGAGAGATGTGGGTATAGGTAAGCTATACACTGCTTTGTATGGGTAATGATGTATCTTGTTTGTGTGTAAATATCAGGTACACTCACTCCTGTAAGATTTTAAGCTTGTCTCCCTTCTTGAAGTCCAGGTCTCCATCATTTACACCCTCATAGTCATACAGTGCAATGGCAATGCTCTCAGTACCTGGAGGGGGCAGAGAACATAAGTGTGTGTGTGTGTGTGTGTGTGTGTGTGTGTGTGTGTGTGTGTGTGTGTGTGTGTGTGTGTGTGTGTGTGTGTGTGTGTGTACGCATGCACATATGACATATGACAAAGAAATATGACACTTGTGGGTGACATCGTGTGCAACTTTACATTATTAATACAACAACAGTGCCTTGCCTGGGTCACTTCATGTCTGACTGCTTTACTGTTATAGCAGTGGAGAGATCATCTCTGCTGTCCCGTGTGATCAGGCTCTGAGTGGTCTATTTCAACCCACACACGCTCACTCCTTTCACCCTCATACATTATGTGGCCTCATTACATGACAACAAACGGTAATCCATTTTAGACACACAGTGTGTAGTGTGCTGCTCAAAATACAGTGTGATACAGTAATAGTTCCTCCATCACAGACTCAAGTAAGCAATGTGAGTACAGTAACTTTTCTGCGTTATACTCACCATTAGAGGGGACTGGAGGGGCAACGGTGATGGTTCTGTTCTGTAAAGACAATATGAGAATTAGGAGAACCATGAGAAATGTAGTATGGAACATAGTATATTATAGTTGTAGTATAGTATGGTTGGGAGAAAGTGAATGAGACAGAGAATGAGATGTGTGGTCAATGACAGACTAAGCAAGAGTGAGATAGACTGACAGAAAATAGGAATGTAAGTAAAACAGAAATAGAGGAGAGACATTTCAATTCTGCCACTAAATGTCTGTTCAATGATCGCAAACACATTTCTGCGCTTGTTTGTTGTGCTACTTCCTCTTCCTCATTCTAAATAACAGCCCTGAGTCACATCCCTGCTACTGTAGCACATAATGTTCTGAGAACCAGATGTTTCTTAGAGCTTAGAGAGAGCCTGGTTGTCCTAAAGTTATTTTACATACAACCTTCCCACAAATGTCTGGGATTGGTGCAGGATAGTTGCTTGGCTTTGGAAAATTTTCAGCACATTTAAGGAACTTGACAGAAATTTTCTTAGTATTTCATTACTTTAACAGAACATTTCCCAAAAGTTTAAACATGGTTACATTTCATATCAATTTTGGTAATGTTCTAGGAACATTATCTAATCGGTTTGACATTGGGAATGTTCTCAAATAGTTCAGAGAATGTTACAAAAAATTATATTCTTCTGTGGGAATTTCAGTACTTCAGCATAACGGTTCTATTTAAAGTCATGTTATCAAATTGTTCTGAGAACGTTAAGAAAACTTTCCATAAAAAACACAAGAAATATACATTCCATTCTCAGCATCAACAAAACTCTCTGTATCCTCTATTTTGTTAAGTGTGTTCAGGTGTGTTCGCCGTGCCCACTAATTGGCCAAACCTGATCTTATTGAGTGCTTTTCCCTTTGAAATAGGGTTTGTTTGAATAGACTAAAATTAACAGCTTTGTATGTTTAAAAAAACATGGCATGCTAGCTCCACGCTGGTGGATTAATTCCATGGATAGAGAACAGAAGATTATAGGTTTGAATCTCACTGATGCCATGTGTTTGCATGATGAACGCCCAAGTAATTTCCATGCGTCTTATCTGCGCTTGGAGTTCAAGAAAGTTTACCCCAAATAAGCTATCAGAGTTATTAAAAGAAGTTTTAAGGAAATTCTTATTTACAATGACGGCCCAACAAAAGACAAAAGGTCTCCCGCGGGGACGGGGGCTGGAATTAAACATAAATAAAATATATCTATAGGACAAAACGCACATCACGACGAGAGAGACAACACAACACTACATAAAGAGAGACCTAAAGACAACAACATTGCAAGGCAGCAACACATGACAACACAGCATGGTAGCAACACAACATGTTACAAACATTTGTTCCCACAACCAATGTGAAACCAAAAACATTTGTTCCCACAACTTCCAAGGAACTAGATGTGATAGCTGGGTTTACAATTAACACACATGAAGTAATGACCACCCCAGACACCAAAGGAAACCTACTTACAGATCAGTATCTTGCTCTTGGCAACAGAATAGAGTCTAGCAGTAATAATAATAATACCCCCCGGTGTTCACTCACAGCCTTGGTCCCTGTGGTGGGGTCTTTGACGTAGTGGGTTGTCTGAGTCTGGTTCAGAGAGTCATCATTGACCACACCTTTGCTGCTGGGATCCTGCTGCCCCTTGGACCCCACACAGCCCATAGTGGAAGAACCTAAAAATGTGTTATTTAAAAAATATCAGTCAGAATACAATGTCTGTTCACTACATTTGGACTGGTAACGCAAGGTGGAGAGAGTGTAAAAATGGCATCATAGCAGTGCTAAGTCAATGTATTATGAAGTGTTTACTACAAGATACTGTATGGATATACTTGCCTTATGCTCTGAGGGTGACCGTTTACTGTAATATTTCCCATACAGCTGTTACACAGCTGTTTAAAAGCTACAAAATGCTCAATCATAATCACCAGAGTGACACCCAACTACAAACACGCAGCCTCGCCCTTGGGCCAGCAGGTTAAAACATTTGCTAATGGTGATTGGTGGCATGAAGAGCTTTTCCTTTTCAACTTACACCAGTCATATGGTCTGTGTAAAATATTTAGACAGGGGTAATTATTTTGATTTAATAGAGTCTATGTATTGTTCATCTCTGTTGAAATAAACAGATGAGCTGCAGTATTAAAATGAAAGGGAAAGGGGGATGCCTAGTCTGTTGTACAACTGAATGCCTTTAACTGAGACGTGTCAGCGTGAAAGAGCGAGAGAGAGAGAGAGATGAAGGGAAGAAGTCTGAGAGATACCCTTACTCTAACCTAACATAATTAAATTTGTAAATATTTTTTATTTTATTTCACCTTTATTTAACCAGGTAGGCTAGTTGAGAAGAAGTTCTCATTTGCAACTGCGACCTGGCCAAGATAAAGCATAGCAGTGTGAACAGACAACACAGAGTTACACATGGAGTAAACAATTAACAAGTCAATAACACAGTAGAAAAAAAGGGGAGTCTATATACAATGTGTGCAAAAGGCATGAGGAGGTAGGCGAATAATTACAATATTGCAGATTAACACTGGAGTGATAAATGATCAGATGATCATGTACAGGTAGAGATATTGGTGTGCAAAAGAGCAGAAAAGTAAATAAATAAAAACTGTGGGGATGAGGTAGGTGAAAATGGGTGGGCTATTTACCAATAGACTATGTACAGCTGCAGCGATCGGTTAGCTGCTCAGATAGCAAATGTTTGAAGTTGGTGAGGGAGATAAGTCTCCAACTTCAGCGATTTTTGCAATTCGTTCCAGTCACAGGCAGCAGAGTACTGGAACGAAAGGCGGCCGAATGAGGTGTTGGCTTTAGGGATGATCAGTGAGATACACCTGCTGGAGCGCGTGCTACGGATGGGTGTTGCCATCGTGACCAGTGAATTGAGATAAGGCGGAGCTTTACTCTAGCATGGCCTTGTAGATGACCTGGAGCCAGTGGGTCTGGCGACGAATATGTAGTGAGGGCCAGCCGACTAGAGCATACAAGTCGCAGTGGTGGGTAGTATAAGGTGCTTTAGTGACAAAACGGATGGCACTGTGATAAACTGCATCCAGTTTGCTGAGTAGAGTGTTGGAAGCAATTTTGTAGATGACGTCGCCGAAGTCGAGGATCGGTAGGATAGTCAGTTTTATTAGGGTAAGCTTGGCAGCGTGAGTGAAGGAGGCTTTGTTGCGGAATAGAAAGCCGACTCTTGGTTTGATTTTCGATTGGAGATGTTTGATATGAGTCTGGAAGGAGAGTTTGCAGTCTAACCAGACACCTAGGTACTTATAGGTGTCCACATATTCAAGGTCTGAGCCATCCAGGGTGGTGATGCTAGTCGGGCATGCGGGTGCAGGCAGCGATCGGTTGAAAAGCATGCATTTGGTTTTACTAGCGTTTAAGAGCAGTTGGAGGCCACGGAAGGAGTGTTGTATGGCATTGAAGCTCGTTTGGAGGTTAGATAGCACAGTGTCCACTGACGGGCCGAAAGTATATAGAATGGTGTAGTCTGCATAGAGGTGGATCAGGGAATCGCCCGCAGCAAGAGCAACATCATTGATATATACAGAGAAAAGAGTCGGCCCGAGAATTGAACCCTGTGGCACCCCCATAGAGACTGCCAGAGGACCGGACAGCATGCCCTCCGATTTGACACACTGAACTCTGTCTGCAAAGTAATTGGTGAACCAGGCAAGGCAGTAATCCGAAAAACCAAGGCTACTGAGTCTGCCGATAAGAATATGGTGATTGACAGAGTCGAAAGCCTTGGCAAGGTCGATGAAGACGGCTGCACAGTACTGTCTTTTATCGATTGCGGTTATGATATCGTTTAGTACCTTGAGTGTGGCTGAGGTGCACCCGCGACCGGCTCGAAAACCAGATTGCATAGCGGAGAAGGTACGGTGGGATTCGAGATGGTCAGTGACCTGTTTGTTGACTTGGCTTTCGAAGACCTTAGATAGGCAGGGCAGAATGGATATAGGTCTGTAACAGTTTGGGTCCAGGGTGTCTCCCCCTTTGAAGAGAGGGATGACTGCGGCAGCTTTCCAATCCTTGGGGATCTCAGACGATATGAAAGAGAGGTTGAACAGGCTGGTAATAGGGGTTGCGACAATGGCGGCGGATAGTTTCAGAAATAGAGGGTCCAGATTGTCAAGCCCAGCTGATTTATACGGGTCCAGGTTTTGCAGCTCTTTCAGAACATCTGCTATCTGGATTTGGGTAAAGGAGAACCTGGAGAGGCTTGGGCGAGGAGCTGCGGGGGGGGGGGGGGGGGGAGCTGTTGGCCGAGGTAGGAGTAGCCAGGCGGAAGGCATGGCCAGCCGTTGAGAAATGCTTGTTGAAGTTTTCGATAATCATGGATTTGACGGTGACCGTGTTCCCTAGCCTCAGTGCAGTGGGCAGCTGGGAGGAGGTGCTCTTGTTCTCCATGGACTTTACAGTGTCCCAGAACTTTGGAGTTGGAGCTACAGGATGCAAACTTCTGCCTGAAGAAGCTGGCCTTAGCTTTCCTGACTGACTGCGTGCATTGGTTCCTGACTTCCCTGAACAGTTGCATATCGCGGGGACTATTCGATGCTATTGCAGTCCGCCACAGGATGTTTTTGTGCTGGTCGAGGGCAGTCAGGTCTGGAGTGAACCAAGGGCTGTATCTGTTCTTAGTTCTGCATTTTTTGAACGGAGCATGCTTATCTAAAATGGTGAGGAAGTTACTCTTAAAGAATGACCAGGCATCCTCAACTGACGGGATGAGGTCGATGTCCTTCCAGGATACCCGGGCCAGGTCGATTAGAAAGGCCTGCTCACAGAAGTGTTTTAGGGAGCGTTTGACAGTGATGAGGGGTGGTCGTTTGACTGCGGCACCGTAGCGGATACAGGCAATGAGGCAGTGATCGCTGAGATCCTGGTTGAAGACAGCGGAGGTGTATTTGGAGGGCCAGTTGGTCAGGATGACGTCTATGAGGGTGCCCTTGCTTACAGAGTTAGGGTTGTACCTGGTGGGTTCCTTGATGATTTGTGTGAGATTGAGGGCATCTAGCTTAGATTGTAGGACTGCCGGGGTGTTAAGCATATCCCAGTTTAGGTCACCTAACAGAACAAACTCTGAAGCTAGATGGGGGGCAATCAATTCACAAATGGTGTCCAGGGCACAGCTGGGAGCTGAGGGGGGTCGGTAGCAGGCGGCAACAGTGAGAGACTTATTTCTGGAGAGAGTAATTTTCAGAATTAGTAGTTCGAACTGTTTGGGTATGGACCTAGAAAGTATGACATTACTTTGCAGGCTATCTCTGCAGTAGACTGCAACTCCTCCCCCTTTGGCAGTTCTATCTTGACGGAATATGTTATAGTTGGGTATGGAAATCTCTGAATTTTTGGTGGCCTTCCTGAGCCAGGATTCAGACACGGCAAGGACATCAGGGTTAGCAGAGTGTGCTAAAGCAGTGAGTAAAACAAACTTAGGAGGAGGCTTCTGATGTTGACATGCATGAAACCAAGGCTTTTTCGATCACAGAAGTCAACAAATGAGGGTGCCTGGGGACATGCGGGGCCTGGGTTTACCTCCACATCACCCGCGGAACAGAGAAGGAGTAGTATGAGGGTGCGGCTAAAGGCTATCAAAACTGGTCGCCTAGAGCGTTGGGGACAGAGAATAAGAGGAGCAGGTTTCTGGGCATGGTAGAATATATTCAGGGCATAATGCGCAGACAGGGGTATGGTGGGGTGCGGGTACAGCGGAGGTAAGCCCAGGCACTGGGTGATGATGAGAGAGGTTGTATCTCTGGACATGCTGGTTGTAATGGGTGAGGTCACCGCATATGTGGGAGGTGGGACAAAGGAGGTATCAGGGGTATGAGGAGTGGGACTAGGGGCTCCATTGTGAACTAAAACAATGATAACTAACCTGAGCAACAGTATACAAGGCATATTGACATTTGAGAGAGACATACAGCGAGGCATACAGTAATCACAGGTGTTGAATTGGGAAAGCTAGCTAAAACAGTAGGTGAGACAACAGCTAATCAGCTAGCAAAACAACAGCAGGTAAAATGGCGTTGACTAGGCAACGGGGCCGACAGATAAAAAAAACAAGCAGAATGGAGTACCGTGATTAATGGACAGTCCAGCGTGCATCAGCTATGTAGCCAAGTGATCAGTGTCCAGGGGGCAGCGGTGGATGGGGCAGGGGAGCTGGACTGGCGAGTGTTATCCAGGTTAAAAAACGAACAATGACTAAATAGCTTGTAGCTAGTTAGCTGGTTAGCTTCTGGAGGTTCTTGAGTGTGTTCTAAAAATAAAAAATAATAGCGATTCCGTATCACATTGGGTGAGGCAGGTTTCCGGAAGGTATAAACAAATTTTAAAGAAAATCGGGAAGAGATAGAAAGTACATATGGGCCACTGAGTGTTTGGGACGCGGCGATGCTGACGGTTAGCAGGTCTGTGCTAACAAGCTAAGAGTTAGCAGGCCGGGGTAAACAAGGTAGTAGTTAGCGGACCTGGGCTAAACAAGCTAGCAGTTAACAGGCCGAATTAGCAGGCAAGGAGATAGCGAGGGCTAGAGAGTTAGCCTTTGGGGGACGTCGCGATGGAGTGAGTCTGTTTATTCCTCTTCATGCGGTGACATCGATAGACCGGTCGTGGGTCCGGGTATTGTAGCCCAGGAGTATGCTACGGTGGCAGCACAGGGGCTCTGGCCAGGCTAGCTTCAAGCTACGTGGGTGGAAACGCTAGCCAGGAGTAATCAACCAGGGTTGCAGTTTAGCTCGATAGCTAGTTGTGAAGATCCAGCTGAAAAAAAATGTTCCGTTTGCGGTGGGAATCCGGGGATAAAAAAAAAATAATAGGTCCGTTATGCTCTGGTTAGCGTCGCGTTGTTCGAACTGGCGAGAGCTTTCCGAGCTAAAGGTTAGCTGATGACCGGTTAGCTGAAGACCGCTAGCATAGCTGGTGGTTAGCTGGCTAGCTTCAGTTGAGGGGTTCCGGTTCCGAAGTAAATATAAATACTTTCGGAAAAAGTAGCTACATTGGGTGAGGCGGGTTGCAGGAGAGTATTTGGAAGCTTAGGTTTAGCAAAATGTTTTTAAAGATATGTGAAGAAAAAAATGTAAAATGAAAAAGAGACGATATATACAGAGAGACGATACGACAGGACGACTTACTGCTACGCCATCTTGGATGTTCACTTACCTTTCCATTTAAACTGTATTCCTCTTTGTCACAGCAGGGTCAGTTTATTTTTAACAGTTTAAGTTGAACTTGCAGCAAAACTATTTAAGGCTAAATGGTTATTGTGATTTAACCTTTTCCAATCCATCATATTATGCTTCTCCATGCCAGTATGCCAGGCTACAGGTATAGGAACACCCCCCCCCCCCCCTCCCCTCTCAGAAGAAGATGCTTCTCCATGCCAGTATGCCAGGCTACAGGTATAGGAACCCCCCCTCCCTCCCCTCTCTCCGGTTCTCAGAAGAAGATGCTTCTTCCAAACCATCAAGTGTTGTATCTTGAGAAATTGTCTCTGGTGGTTGGCCAAACCTTTCTCATCCATTTACAAACATTCTCAGCCTCTTATCAACCACTCACATCATCCATTAATCTCATCAAACCATGACACACATGGCATGTACTTCCTGTACAGAGGAAGTTAACTGGAGGTGATGATCAGACCATAGAAGCAGAGAACTACCCTGCTCTTTAGAAAGTGCCCCCTCATCCTTATCGTCTCCATCCATCTTTCTATCCACGTCACTTGATCCAATCAGCCCCTAATAACTCCCCAACCATCCTCCTCCATCTGTCGCTGTCTCTGTCTGCCTGCCTGCCTGCCTGCCTGCCTGTCTGTCTCTAACCCATCATATTACCCACAGATGCAAATCTAGTTAGCTGTGAGAGCCCTGTGCCATGTGTGCCTCTGGCACTAACCACTATCATTGCATCTGCTGCAGGGCAGGCGGAGGGCGGCTGGGACTGGGAGTGTACACCATGTGAAAAACATCACTGCTAAACCTCCTCTGCTAGTACTCTCACAAACTGCCATGCCATGGAACCAGGCACTAGACACACACATAACATGTTCAACTTATGGACTTATTGCGTGTGGTTCACATTTTCAAACAGTCCATTTAGATTTTCCAACGGGGCTTTGCAGCCAAATAGCTTCTACCCCCTTACCTGGGAAAGCACCGAACAACAGACAGAGATGTTGGACCATCGATAAGGCGCAAATATGATGAACTACATTGATTTGGGGTTCACTTATATTGGGAGTAGTGCCTTTCCTCAGCCACAGTGTGTTATATGTGCAAAAGTACTATCTCACAACTCGATGAAACCTTCCCTCTTGCGCATACATTTAGAAACTAAACATGCCGATTTGAAAAATAAGCCACAGGAGTTTTTTAATTGAGAAGTAAGACGACTTTCGAGTAGTAAGACATGTATCAAACCAATAGGTTCCTTTAAAATAAGAAGGCTCTAGAAGCGTCTTGTATGGTGAGCTACCGAGTGGCTAGGACAGGCAAGCCCCATACTATTGTGGAGGACTTAATACTTCCTGCTGTCATGGCTGGGACAATGCTGGGGGAAAATGCAAACAAAAAAAGACAGACAATGCCTTCATCAAACAACACTGTTTCACAACGCATTAGTGACATGGCAGGAGATGTTTTGAAACAATTACTGCTTTGCATACAAGCCTGTGAATTTTATGCGTTACAGCTGGATGAGTCAACAGACGTGGCGGGCCTGGCACAGCTCCTGGTATATGTCTGTTACGTTTATGGGGGGTCAATTAAGGAAGACATCCTCTTCTGCAAACAACTGGAAACCAGGACAACAGGAGAGGATATTTTTAAAGTGCTGGACAGCTTTGTGGCGTCAAATGGACTTTGGTGGTCAACATGTGTTGGTATCTGTACCGATGGCGCAAAAGCCATGACAGGGAGACACAGTGGAGTGGTAACGCGAGTGCAAGCTGTTGCTCCCGACGCCACACTGCAGCCTCCCCCGAATGTCTGACAGCTTGAAAGACATTTTGGACAATGGTTAACTTTGTTAAAGCAAGGCCCCTGAACTCTTGTGTATTTTCTGCATTATGCAATGATATGGGCAGCGACCATGTAAAGCTTTTACAACAGACAGAAGTGCACTGGTTATCAAGGGGCAAAGTATTGACGCCTTTTTTTTAAATTGAGAGGCGAGCTTAAAGCTTTCTTTACTGACCATAATTTTCACTTGTCTGCATGATGACGAGTTTCTCACACGACTGGCCTATCTGGGTGATGTTTTGTCTTGCCTGAATGATCTGAATCTATGATTACAGGGACTCTCTGCAACTATATTCAATGTGCAGGACAAAATTGAGGCTATGGTTAAGAAGTTGGAGCTCTTCTCTGTCTGTCCAGTTAAGTGTTAGGGGGCGCTATTCTAATTTTTTTCTAATTTTGGGATGAAAAACGTTCCCGTTTTAAACAAGATATTTTGTCATGAAAAGATGCTCGACTATGCATATAATTGACAGCTTTGGATGGAAAACACTCTGATGTTTCCAAAACTGCAAAGATATTGTCTGTGAGTGCAACAGAACTGATGTTACAGGCGAAACCAAGTTAAAAATCCAACCAGGAAGTGCCGCATTTTCTGAAACCGCCTCATGCCAATGATTCCTTATATGGCTGTGAATGAGCTACGAATGAGCTTACGTTTTCCACGTATTCCCCAAGGTGTCTACAGCATTGTGACGTCTTTTTACGCATTTACATTGAAGAATAGCCGTAAGGGACAATATATAGCAAGTGGTCACATGGTGTTTCCTGCAGAAAATCTGGCTTAAAATACTGAGGTAGCCATTTTTCCAATCGCTTCTTATGAGAAACCAATTGCCTCGACGGATATATTATCGAATATATATGTTAAAAACACTTTGAGGATTGATCCTAAACAACGTTTGCCGTGTTTATGTCGATATTATGGAGCTAATTTTGAAAAAGGTTCGGCGTTGTAGTGGTAGCATTTTCCGGTCGATTTCTCAGGCAAGCATGATGAACAAACGGGAGCTATTTCGCCTTCAAAAATAATATTTTTTGGAAAAAAGGAACATTTGCTATCTAACTGGGAGTCTCCTGAGTGAAAACATCTGAAGTTCTTCAAAGGTAAATTATTTAATTTGGTTACTTTTTTATTTTCGTGAAAATGTTGCCTGCTGCCAGCAGAGCCTAGCATAGCATTATGCCATGATACTCTTACACAAATGCTTGTCTAGTGTTGGCTGTAACGCATATTTTGAAAATCTGAGATGACAGTGAGATTAGCAAAAGGCTAAGCTTGTGTTTGAATATATTTCATTTGCGATTTTCATGAATAGGAAATGTTTCTAGGGGTATTTATGTCCGCTGCGTTATGCTAATTCGTTTGAGGCTATGATTACGATCCCAAATCCGGGATTGCTAGTCGCAAGAGGTTTTAACAAGGACAACACACAGGTCTTTCCATCATTGTTTGATTTTTTGTGTGCAAATTAACTCAAGTTTACGGACAATGTCAATTGTGACATAGCGAAGCACCAGACTGAGCTGTGTACGCAATTACGCAGGTACTTTCCCGAAAAGGATGACACAAACAACTGGATTCGTTATCCCTTTCATGCCCTGCCTCCAGTCCACTTACCGATATCTGAGCAAGAGAGCCTCATTGAAATTGCAACAAGCGGTTCTGTGAAAATTTAATTTTATCAGAAGCTACTGCCAGATTTCTGGATGGCGCGGCCCTCAGAGTATCCTGCCTTGGCAAATGGCACTATTAAGACCTATGTGAATTCTCGGCCCTCACTAGCATGAAAACTAAATACAGGCACAGACTGTGTGAGGAAAATGATTTAAGACTCTCTCCAATTTAACCCAACATTGCAGAGTTATGTGCATCCTTTCAAGCACACTTCTCATTAATCTGTGGTGAGTTATTCACCATTTTTGATGAACAAATAAGGTTTAATATGTAAGATGGCTAAATAATGAGCAAAATGATTGATTATTATTATATTATCATTTGTGCCCTGGTCCTATAAGAGCTCTTTGTCACAACCTGGCTCGTGGGAAGTGACAAAAACTCACACTCATTCTTATATTTAATAAATGTATCTTATAGTGTGTGTGTGTGACAGGCTTACAATGATGGTAGAAAACAACATTTGAGAGTGTGCTGACCCTGGTGCTAGAGGGGGTACGCTGCTGGAGGTTGAATGTTTGGAGGGGTACGGCACCACTGCTGTAGGCATTTTTGGTACCCTTCCCCAGATCTGTGCCTCTGTCGGTCCTCTAAGGACAATTCCTTGGACCTCATTGCTTGGTTTTTGCTCTGACATGCACTGTGAACAGTGGGACCTTATATAGACAGGTGTGTGCCTTTCAAAATCATGTCCAATCAATTTAATATACCACAGGTGGACTCCAATCAAGTTGTGGAAACATCTCAAGGATGACCAATGGAAGCAGGATGCACCTGAGCTTAATTTCACTAATCGCAAAGGGTCTGAATACTTATGTAAGCAAAACAGATGACATGTGCGTGTTCGTGAGAGTCTCAGCTTTTCATAGATAGCTGTATCTTAAACCATTCAGAATCTACAGACATTTCGATATAAAAGACCATGCCCGGGTCGATTCGGGATCCGCCCTTGTTTTACAAACCAATAGTATAATCTAGAAGTCTGTAGCTCAAACACATGGTTTTTAAATGGAGTTAGAAGTCCCAAACACGCTGGCGTTATAGTAGGACTCATTGGTTTAAGGTTTTGTATATGGTTAAAACATTACGTTTAGGCGTTCATTCCGAGTGGTTAAGGTCACCGTTAAGGTTTGGGATAGGGTTAAAACCTTACCTTTAGGCATTCATTCCAAATGGTTAAATGCAGGGTTAACCCTTTAAAGCGCACTGACTGAATGACACAGGTGGGAAATGCTTTAAGAAGACATCCATCCGTTCGTCATCTGCTTTTATTCTTTAAGAAATGTTTATTGCCTATGGTATGAATATCAGTGAGTATACATGTTCCCCTTGTAGTATAGGTTAGTGGTCTAGAATAACAAATTAGAGGGAGTTACCTCGTTCCAACCAGCTGTATATTCCACGTATGTTCTGCTATTTGGTCCTCAACGCTGAATAATTTGTATTCTTTAGAAAAACGCTCCTTTTTCTTTTATATCGGCTCTTCCATCCCGGGATTATAGTTCAGATAGAATGAGCTGAAGGGTGCGTACTAGTTGTATACGAGGAAATTAGTGCCTCACATCTGACTCTGCACGACGAACTTTCTGTCACATCTATCATAATCTCGCCCACCAGCCGGGTCTCTCTCTGTCTATGTGTTGGTCTATGGGTCATTTAATTCGAGCCTGGGGAGGAGGTTACATCAATCATGACACTGCTATCTTTGCGGGCTGGATGTTTTTTTACAGACTCTTCCGGAAAGTAGCCTACTAAACCTCGACATGGTCTGAGTACGAACACTTCAAATGCACATAAAATAGAAATAAGAAAAACATGATATTTCTTGAAAACAAATTCAAATATACTGTAGTTAGCCTAACTCTTTTGTGGTTTGAATTGAAAAAGTTGTCTTAAAAATATTATTAAAGTGCCTCTAAACTTCTACAGTTTGTTTTGGCACCTGCTGTAAGAGATTATCTTTGTTGAATATCTAAATTGCACATACTTTCTGTATCAATTTTACACAGCCCTCCCTTTTGAAATCATACCCTATCTAACAAAAACGTACAAATGCAATATGTTGTAATGGGATCACGAATGGCATGGGTACACATTAGCCTGAGCAGCATACTCCGCTGGAATCACAGACAACATCCCACAGTCACTGAGGGCATGGAGGCATGGGCGGATCGGGCCATGCAAGGACATCAAACAAATCATCTGTCTCTTTAACTAATCCTTAATCAAACGTCAGGATTAAACACAAATTTCTTCTGAGCCACGGCTCGAAAGAGAGAGTCAGAAGTAGGGTCTTAGATTAAATGCGGAAGACACATTTCAGTTGAATGCATTCAGTTGTACAACTGACTAGGTATCCCCCTTTCCCTTTCTCTTTTAGATGGGGCCAGTGGGGTAGTGTAAGGTGTACGCAGGTACACACTTTATACCCATTTATTTTTCAGTGGGCATTGAATATACTCACGTCTTAATCCCCACCATGCGCATCAAAGTATTGCAGTGGAGGTGTACAGCATATACACCATTATTAATAAGGGATTTGGAACAGATAAGAATGTATAGCTTAAAATGTTGATAAACAATTATTTATTCACGTTTTAGAGCAGCAATGTGCTCATGGTGGTACGTGCGAATGTTCCAAAATGCAATTTGCAGGAACACACCGTTCTAAAATGCGCGCCTCACATGCAAGCGGTTTCGTAGACAAAAATGGATTGGCCCGGACATTAGGCAGGATTAGGCAGATTGACTAGGGCCGCATTTTGAAGTGTAACTGATCAAGACGCACCTCCAACACATAACATCTCACAGAATTCAATTTCTCTCAACCAGTGGCATATGGACATTTTAGGTGAGCGCTCAAAGGCAGGGGTGCAACATATTTTTGCTTGTCCATTCCCAGCACAGTTCTCCAGAGAACTGGAGAGAAGAATCACTGCAGCGCTCCACCAATATTCCAGCAAAAAATATTATAACATAAATCATGTAGCAGATATACCCTATGCTAGAAGAATATGGTATTTTCTGTAGCCTACAGGCTGGAGATCAAATGAATGGCAATGTAATCAGAAGGACACTTTTTATATCATGCACGTTTCTCCACTCAAATAGCCTAAACTCAATGGCGCCCAATCAAATATAAAATGCTCTGACGTCTTAATTAGCGTCATGTCCTGAAAACAGCACAGGTCAAAGTAAAATGGACAATATCGAATGGAGGCTTCTCACAACTGCTGTCCATGAGTTTTACCCCTTGTGCTAAACTGTCAATATCAGTGGTTTCAAGAGTGTATCCGTCTATTTTTGACGAGCTGATCATAACGAAATAAAAAAGACTTCTGCATTTCCCGCTGTGTTAACACATCGATTCCCATTGAACATAGGCTCAGGATAACTCCTCATAACGTTGGGTAGCTGATATTAAGAGCTTAAATAGACACATTGACCTGGCCAAATAGTCACAAGGATCAGGTCTAATAAAGGCAATACAACTGACTGTTTTACACAACTAGCTCTCACAGTCTCAGGTCTGAATTAGACATTCAGCCATGTATCTCAAACGTCACATTGTGATGTGTTTAAGATTACATTTAGGCATTAACTCAGAATTCTTAAGGTTCGGGATAAGTTTAGTCGTTAACCCCCGAAATTTTAAGGTTAAGTATTAACTCCGAATGGTTTAGGTAAGGGTTAAGGTTTGGCATAGGTTTAAAACAAATATCTAAAAACAACTTTCAGTGGTTGGATTAGAATTTGCAACCTTTGGAATTCGAGGCAGATGCTTAGGCCTAGACGTCTTTGTTTGGTTCAGATTTGGTCCAGTCTGGACTGGCCTTGATTTGGTCCAAAAACAGACATCTATAAAAAACGTACTTTCAACTTTTATTCAGAGCCCGAAAATTAACCTGATTTCAACATTTGAAAAAAAAGGTATTTTAGATCATTTTCAAAGTTTTTTGCCTACTTGGATTTTTCTAGATTTACTGGGGTATAGGAGGGCAACAATTTATATTTCTACCTGGCAGAATTATGTTATGATTATTTGCATCAATCCAGTGGCCATTTGTTTTGCAAACTACATATCATGTGCTACACACACACACTGCTAACCAAACAGTGCCTGTGCACTTAAATTAAATGGTAACTACAGTCAAAAAAAAATCTTAGATTATTTCCAGACATCAAAGTGGACTCATTATGTGGTTAAAGCATTTTTAGGACTTAGAACATCAAATTCTATTGTTTTTCTATTTAAAATTGTGACTTTGAGAACAAAAACCTGAAAGAATATAATAAAATCAAAAACCTGTGAATTACTGACTCAGTTAACAGCCTCATTTATTGGTTTCAATGGTTGGCCTACTATTAGCCTACTTGTACAATACAGCTTGGGATGACCTGGCTGTGAAAGACCAATATGAGATGTATCATTTTATATAATTCAGAGTGTATGTCACTGTTTCTCATAGAATTTTTGGGACAGGGCACCTGTCCTTCTCCAGGCGGGCCAGAACTTTTTCGCAAGATTTATATACCCAATTCTCCAGGAACCACTGCACTACTGGATGGGTAATGGCTATGGCCTGAGTCTGCAGCAATGACTTATATTTACACTAGATGACCTTCAGAGGGGGTGCTTATTTGAAGCTATGTCTTGGCACTTCCCCCACCGTTGTAAAACATATTTTGGAACTATAGAAATGCATTTATTAATGTCTACATTTGTTTTTGACACTTTTATTCTATTACAGACCCCTTATTGCATACTTCTAAATTAAATTATGTGAGTTAATATATACACAATAAAACATTTAAATATCACATTTGCATAAGTATTCAGACATTTTACTCAGTACTTTGTTGAAACACCTTTGGCAGCGGTTAGAGCTTCGAGTTGTCTTGGCTATGACGCAACAAATTTGGCACACCTGTATTTGGGCAGTTTCTTTCCATTTTTCTCTGCAAATCCTCTCAAGCACTTTCAGGTTGGATGGGGAGCGCCGCTGCTATTTTCAGGTCTCTATGTTCGACTGGGTTCAAGTCCGGGCTCTGGCTGGGCCACTCAAGGACATTCAGAGACTTGTCCCAAAGTCACTCCTGCTTTGTCTTGGCTGTGTGCTTAGGGGCATTGTCATTGTTGGAAGGTGAACCTTCGCCCCAGACTGAGGTCCTGAGTGCTCTGGAGCAGGTTGTCATCAAGGATCTCTCTGTACTTTGCTCCATTAACCTTTCTCTCGATCCTGACTAGTCTCAAAGTCCCTGCCACTGAAAACATCCCCACAGCATGATGCTGTCACCACCACACTTCACTGTAGGGATGTTGCCAGGTTTCCTCAAGACAGGACGCTTGGCATTCAGGCCAAAGAGTTCAATCTTGGTTTCATCAGACCAGATAATCTTGTTTCTCATGGTCTGAGAGTCCTTTAGGTGCTATTTGGCAAACTCCAAGTGGACTGTAATGTGACTTTTATTAAGGAGCGGCTTCCGTCTGGCCACTCTACCATAAAGGCCTGATTGGTAGAGTTGATGATTTATTTTATTTCACCTTTATTCAAACATGTAGGCCAGTTGAGAACAAGTTCTCATTTACATCTGCGACCTGGACAACATAAAGCAAAGCAGTGCGACAAAAACAATAACACAGAGTTGCACATAAACAATCGTACAGTCAATAACACCATAGAAAAATCAATGTACAGTGTGTGAAAATGTAGAAGAGTAGGGAGGTAAGGCAATAAATAACCCATAGAGGTGAAATAGTTACAATTTAGCATTAACACTGGAGTGATAGATGTGCAGATGATGATGTGCAAGTAGAGATACTGGGGTGCAAAAGAGCAAGAAGATAAATACCAATATGGGGATGAGGTAGTTGGGTGTGCTATTTACAGATTGGCTGTGTACTGGTGCAGTAATTGGTAAGCTGATCTGACAGCTGATGCTTAAAGGTAGATAGGGAGATATAAGACTCCAGCTTCAGTGATTTTTGCAATTCGTTCCAGTCATTGGCAGCAGAGAACTGGAAGGAAAGGTGGCCAAAAGAAGTGTTGGCTTTGGGGATGACCAGTGAAATATACCTGCTTGAGCCTGTGCTATGGGTGGGTGTTGCTTTGGTGACCAGTGAGCTAAGGTGGGGCTTTACCTAGTAAAGACTTATAGATGACCTGGAGCCAGTGTGTTTGCAAACTAATATGTAGCGAGGGCTAACCAGAAACCTAGGTATTTGTATTTGTCCACATATTCTAAGTCAGAACCGTCCAGAGTAGTGATGCTAGTTGGGCGGGCCGGTGCAGGCTACAATCGGTTGAAGAGCATATATTTCATTTTACTAGCATTTAAAAGCCGTTGGAGGCCACGGAAGGAGAGTTGTATGACATTGAAGCTCATCTGGGGGTTAGTTAACACAGTGTCCAAAGAAGAGCCAGAGGTAAACAGAATGGAGTCTGCGTCGAGGTGGATCAGAGAATCACTAGCAGCAAGAGCGACATCATTGATATATACAGAGAAAAGAGTTGGCACGAGAATTGAACCCTGTGGCACCCCCATAGAGACTGCCAGAGGTCCGGACAACGGGCCCTTCGATTTGACACACTGAACTCTATCTGAGAAGTATTTGGGGAACCAGGCGAGGCAGTCATTTGAGAAACCAAGGCTATTGAGTCTGCCAATAAGAATGCGATGATTGACAGAGTCAAAAGCCTTGGCCAGGTCGATGAATATGGCTGCACAGTACACTGTCTTTTATCGATGGCGGTTATGATATCATTTTGGACCTTGGGCGTGGCTGAGGTGCATCCATGACCAGCTCTGAAACCAGATTGCATAGTGGAGAAGTTACGGTGGGGTTCGAAATGGTCGGTGATCTGTTTGTTAACTTGGCTTTCAAAGATTTCAGAAAGGCAAGGCAGGGCGGATATAGGTCTGTAGCAGTTTGGGTCCAGACTGTTTCCCCCTTTGAAGAGGGGGATGACCGTGGCAGCTTTCCAATCTTTGGGGATCTCAGACGATACAAAAAGAGAGGTTGAACAGGCTAGTAATTGGGGTTGCAACAGTTTCAGTCGATAATTTTAGAAAGAGAGGGTCTAGATTTGTAGGGATCCAGATTTTGCAGCTCTTCCAGAACATCAGTTGTCTGGATTTGGGTGAGGGGGGCTTGGGCAAGTTGCTGTAAGGGGTGCCGAGCTGTTGGCCGGGGTAGGGGTAGCCAGGTGGAAAGCATGGCCAGCCATAAAAAAAATATTATTGAAATAATTGATTATCGTAGATCTATCGATGGTGACAGTGTTTCCTTGCCTCAGTGCATTGGGCAGTGATGGTGTTTTTATTCTCCATGGACTTTACTGTGTCCCAAAACTTTTGGGAATTAGTGCTACAGGATGCAAATTTCTGTTTGAAAAAGCTAGCCTTTGCTTTCCTAACTGACTGTGTATATTGGTTCCTGACTTCCCTGAAAAGTTGCTATTCAATGCTAATGCAGTACACCACAGGATGTTTTTGTGCTGGTCAAGGGCAGTCAAGTCTGGGGTGAACCAAGGGCTATATCTGTTCTTAGATCTGCATTTTATGAATGGGGCATGCTTATTTAAGATGGTGAGGAAAGCACTTTTAAAGAATAACCAGGCATCCTCTACTGATGGGATGAGGTCAATATCCTTCCAGGATACCCGGGCCAGGTCGATTAGAAAGGCCTGCTCGCTAAAGTGTTTTTGGGATCGTTTGACCGCAGACCCATTATGGCCGCAGGCAATGAGGCAGTGATCGATGAGATCCTGGTTGAAGACAGCAGAGGTGTATTTAGATGGGAAGTTGGTCAGGATGGTATCTATGAGGTTGCCTATGGTTACGGATTTAGGGTTGTACCTGGTATGTTCCTTGATAATTTGTTGAGGGCATCTAGCTTAGATTGTAGGATGGTCGGGGTGTTAAGCATATCCCAGTTTAGGTCACCTAACAGTGCGAACTCTGACGATAGATGGGGGGCAATCAATTCACATATGGTGTCCAGGGCACAGCTTGGGGCTGAGGAGGATCTATAACAAGCGGAAACAGTGAGAGACTTATTTCTGGAAAGGTGGATTTTTAGTAGAAGCTCAAATTGTTTGGGCACAGACCTGGATAGTATGACAGAACTCTGCAGGTTATCTTTGCAGTAGATTGCAACTCTGCCCCTTTTGCAGTTCTATCTTGTTGGAAAATATTGAAGTTGGGTATGGAAATTTCAGGATTTTTGGTTGCCTTCCTAAACCAGGATTCAGACACGGCCAGGTCATCAGTGTTGGCGGAGTGTGCTAAATCAGTGAATAAAGCAAACTTAGGCAGGAGGCTTCTAATGTTAACATGCATGAAACCAATGCTTTTACGGTTACAGAAGTCAACAAATGAGAGCGCCTGGGGAGTGGTGCTGGCAGATGCAGGGCCTGGGTGAACCTTTACATCACCAGAGGAACAGAGGAGGAGTAGGATAAGGGTACAGCTGAAGGCTATAAGAACTGGTTGTCTAGTGCGTTCGGAAAAGAGAGTAAAAGGAGCAGATTTTTGGGCTTGAAAGAATAGATTCAAGTAATGTACATAAAGGGTATGGTAGGATGTGAGTACAGTGGAAGTAAACCTAGGCATTGAGTGACAATGAGAGAGGTTTTGTCTCTAGAGGCACTAGTCTCTTGAAGCTAGGGGGCACTATTTTTATTTTTGGAAAAAATAACGTTCCCAAAGTAAACTGCCTATTTCTCAGGACCAGATGCTAGAATATGCATATACACTCTAAAGTTTCCAAAACTGTAAAAATATTGTCTGTGATTATAACATAACTGATATTGCAGGTGAAATCCTTAGAAAAATCCAATCAGGAAGTGACCCTTATTTTGAAACCCCTGTCTTTCTATGCATCCCTATTGCCAATTGAAAGGGATATCAACCAGATTCCTCTACGTATTCCCTAAGGTGTCTACAGCCTTTAGATGTAGTTTCACGCCTTTATGTTGAAGAATGAGCGTAAACGAACACATTGCGTAAGTGGCCAGCTGATGGCTCTCAGAGTGATTCTTGCGTAACAGAGAGCGGTAGCCATTTTTCCGGTCCTACTGAAAAGCCAACTGTCCCAGTTGATATATTATCGAATAGATATTTGAAAAACACCTTGAGGATTGATTATAAAAAACGTTTGCCATGTTTCTGTCGATATTATGGATATAATTTTGAATTTTCTTTCGACGTTGAATGTGACCGCTATTTCCGGTGGATTTCTGAACAT
The DNA here is from genome assembly GCF_034236695.1 of Oncorhynchus nerka. Classification (NCBI taxonomy): domain Eukaryota; kingdom Metazoa; phylum Chordata; class Actinopteri; order Salmoniformes; family Salmonidae; genus Oncorhynchus; species Oncorhynchus nerka. Next base: position 61,761,262 of record NC_088402.1, read on the forward strand.
AACATGACAAACAAACGGAGCTATTTTGGGTATAAAAATAATCTTTATGGAACAAAAGGAACATTTGCTATCTAACTGGGAGTCTCGTCAGTGAAAACATCCGAAGATCATCAAAGGTAAACGGTTCATTTGATTGCTTTTCTGATTTTCGTGACCAAGCTTCCTGTTGCTAGCTGGACATAATGCTATGCTATCGATAAACTTACACAAACACTTGTCTTGCTATCACTGTAAAGCATAATTTAAAAATCTGAGACGACAGGGTGATTAACAAAAGGCTAAGCTGTGTTTCGCTATATTTCACTTGTGATTTCATGAATATTTTCAAGTAAGATTATTTGACCGTTGTGCTATGCTAATTAGTGTAGTTGCTGACAATTCTCCCAGATCCGGGATGGGTAGTTCCAAAAGGTTTTAAGCCAGGTGAGGTCACTGCATGTGTGGAGGGCGGAACAAAAGGGCTATCTAAGGCATATTGGTTAAGGCTGGGGGCTCTACAGTGAAATAAGACAAAAATCAGTAACCAGAACAGCAATAGGCAAGGCATATTGACATTGGGGAGAGGCATGTGTAGCCAAGTGATCATAGGGTCCAATGAGTAGCAATAGACCCAATTCAGTAGTCGCTAATACGCTAGGCGAGCTGGAGACACGCCGATTCAGACAGCTAGCAGGCCGGGGATAGCAGATGGGCCTCCGGCAACGTCACAACGGAAGAGCCTGTTGAAACCACCTCGGACGGCAGACCAGTCGTGATGGATCGGCAGGGTTCCGTGTCAGCAGTAAAAGGGTCCAGGCCAATTGGCAAAAGAGGTTTAGTAGCCCAAGAATTGGCTGGTGGACCTCTTTGGCTAGCCAGGAGATGGGCCTAGCTCGAGGCTAGCTCCAGTCTAACTGGTGCTTGCTTCGGGACAGAGACGTTAGCCAGGAGTAGTCACTCGGACTGCAGCTAGCTAGCTGCATTTATCCGGTGTAAAGTGTCAGAGCTTGCAGTAGGAATCCGGAGATGTGGTAGAGAAAAAGCAGTCCGATATGCTCTGGGTTGATATCGCGCTGTGCAGACTGCCAGGTATTGACCGAGCTGAGGCTGGCTGATGTCTGAGTTAACCGTGAAGACCGCTAGCAGTGGCTGACTACTAGCTAGTAGCTAGTTAGCTGGCTGGCTTCTGATGGGGGTTCAGATTCTAAAGTATAAAAATCCGTACCACATTGGGTGAGGCGGGTTGCAGGAGAGTATATCCAGTCCGTAGATGGAAAGTGAGCTTAAATTATTTACAAAATATGTACAAAAAAACAAGGAAAAATTACTATGTACAGTGGACAAGACGGGACAAGACAAATACACGTCCGACTGCTATGCCATCTTGGATACTTGAGTGCTGCAGAGATGGCTGTCCTTCTGGAAGTTTCTCCCATATACTCAGAGGAGCTCTGGAGCTCTGTCAGAGTGACCATCGGGTTCTTGTTCACCTCCCTGACCAATAACCTTCTCCCCCTATTGCTCAGTTTGGCCAGGTGGCCAGCTCTAGGAAGAGTCTTGGTAGTTTCAAACTACTTATTTAAGAATGATGGTGGTTACTGTGTTCTTGGGGACCTTCAATGCTGTAAACATTTTTTGATACCCTTCACCAGATCTGTGCCTCGACACAATCCTGTCTGGGAGCTATGCGGACAATTCCTTCAACCTCATGGCTTGGTTTTTGTTCTGACATGCACTGTCAACTCTGGGACCTTATATAGACGTGTGCCTTTCCAAATCATGTCAAATCAATTGAATTTACGACAGGTGGACTCCAGTCAAGTTGTAGAAACACATCATGGATGATCAATGGAAAAAGGATGCACCTGAGCTCAATTTTGAGTATCATAGCAAAGGGTCTGACTACTTATGTAAATGTGATATATACATATATATATATATATATATATATATATATATATATTTTTTGGCAAAAAAACTGTTTTCGCTTTGTCATTATGGGGTATTTTGTGTAGTGATGAGGGGAAAAACATATAATCCATTATAGAATATGGCTGTAACCTAACAAAATATGGAAAATGTGAAGGGTTCTGAACACTTTCCGAATGCACTGTAATTTTACCTTTATTTAACTAGGCAAGTCAGTTAAGAACAAATTCTTATTTTCAATGACGGCCTAGGAACAGTGGGTTAACTGCCTGTTCAGGGGCAGAACGACAGATTTGTAGCTTGTCAGCTCGGGGATTTGAACTTGCAACCTTCCGGTTACTAGTCCAACGGCTCTAACGGACTGTGGGCTCTCCTTCGCCATGGATGACGTGAGTAAGACATTTAAGCGTGTTAAACCTCCCAAGGCTGCCGGCCCAGACGGCATCCCTAGCTGTGTCCTCAGAGCATACGCAGACCAGCTGTCTGGATTCGGTCACATCTGCTCTTTGCAATGCCCTCTATTGCTCATCCTGTGTTTCCTTGACCTGCTGCACTCCCCCAGTACTCTCTCCCTCTCCCTCTTGCTCTCTCTGTATGTGTGTGTGTGATTGGGTGGGCAGAGACAGGTGTGCTGGAGTCAGAGCAGATCCCCACCAGCTGCAACCTGTTCCATAATCATATCTCTTTCACCCTCCCTCTCTCTCTCCCTCTCTACCGCACCTGCTGTCTCGACCTCTGAATGCTCGGCTATGAAAAGCCAACTGACATGTACTCCTGAAGTGCTGACCTGTTTCACCCTCTACAACCACTGTGATTATTATTTGACCCTGTTGATCATCTACGAACGTTTGAACATCTTGAAGAACGATCTGGCCTTAATGGCCACGCAATCTTATAATCTACATCTAGCACAGCCAGAAGAGGACTGGTCACCACTCAGAGCCTGGTTCCTCTCTAGGTTTCTTCCTAGGTTCTTGCCTTTCTAGGGAGTTTTTTCCTAGCCATCGTGCTTCTACATTTGCATTGCTTGCTGTTTGGGTTTTTGAGCTGGGTTTCTGTATAAGCCCTTTCTGACATCTGCTGATGTAAAAAGGTCTTTATTAATACATTTGATTGATTGATTGATTCTGCGTGGGTGATGAATCTCATCGGTGTTTAAGGTATTCCTTACTAACCTGACAAAGACCACAAAGACCTACAGTACCATTAACGTTTCTCTCTTCTTCCCTGTCTTTCACTCCCACTCTCCCTTTCTCTCTACTGAAGTTTTCCTCTTCTTTATCTCCTTTACCCCCCCCCCCTTTTTGTACATACACAATTTGCACCATCAACATTCCTGCTAGGATATGATTGTGGTAATGCAGAGATTTGCAACAGCTCGGTAATGTCTGATCGATAGTAACACAAGGACTCTTTTCTTCCAGGACCGAAGCTGCCAGCGTGGGCCCTCCACATGCAAACCAGACAGGAGAATGAGGAACCTCACCAGTGCGATACCGAGATAACTTTAAAATGACTCATGCAATTATGTGTGCGGTTGTCTGTATACAAATCTTCCTGTGAGATGTCCAATTTGAAAAGATATCTAAAGTGTTTGAACATTTGAAATATTTCCACCATATGAAACTATCATACATTGATTTGAAAAACATCTAGTGATAGGTGATGGAAAAGCCAGAAATCCCACAGTGTTCCATCTCTGTGTTCACTGTGGTGTTGACTTCCTGTGACTGGGTCGGGGTGTCGGTTTCCCGGATGAACACAGCATCATAGGAGGGATTTCCACACTGTTGGTCTGGTCATGACAACATAGTCACTTTGCATAACATCCTGGACCGAAGACATGTTTCCAGACAGTTTTATAATTCAAATAACCATGTTTTATTTTTCATCACATTGTTAAGGTATACTGCATATTCAGACTGCTTTTAAAAAAATTACACATTCAATATTGATTTTATAGCTAGTACACAACAGTGTCTCTAAGAGTTTGAAGATTGCTTACCTTCATTGGAAAAACAAAGGTGAACCATAGCATAAGTGTATAATATCCCAATGTCACATATTGAGAACACATTTGTATGCGGAGTAAACATGGTAGAGCAGTGTCTCTCAGAGCTTTCTCCAACGCTGAGTGCGCTAAGTTCACATTGTTGCCTACTGACAATGAACATAATGGACTCTAATGACATTAGTAAAAAAGCAGAGATCAACGAGAGTCCATAATGGCTTCAGAACTATTGTGTTGTCCCCCCCCCCTCCACACTCTTACCCCCCACATCACCCCACCACATTGACACAAACTTTGTGGCAGCTGCAAGTGGAAAGTTAAGACTTGCAAAATATGTGCTTTCTGAAAACCAAAAAGAGGAAGAAGAACGTTTGGGGACGGGGTGAAGAACAATTTGTGACAAAAATAGCCAGGCGGAGTTGACAGTTCTGCCACGAAGTAGAAATATATGAATATGTATGAGAGAACAAGATTAGTGTGAGAGAGAAGAAGAGATAGGGGTTACAGAGACAGCGAGAGCGAGAGAGTGGGAGAGAGAGAGAGATAAAGCCGGCGCTCTAGTACAGTGTCAACTCCCCTTGTTTGGCCTTCTGAGACAACAGCAATACTGGGAAGTCAGCGTGAAATACATTATCAGTTGGAGGATAATTGAATACTAATCACAAGGTTATTATCTAGCTAGTCATTATCAAGGTTATTCCATTGAAATGCATAACGCCCACTAGCAAGAACCCTCTACTGAAAGGACAACAGTCAGATGGAAGAAGCTCTGTTCAAGTCTTTGACACTGTCTGTCCCTCTGTTCCAGCAAGGCAGACATTTTCATTGCGATGAGGGGTGATGAGGAGGGTGGAATACAGCCGTTAGATGTCCTCCTGGGGACTACAATGCCTTGATCCTTTTTTACATAGAACGTCACATGACTGAGGGAAGAGGAACAACAAAAAGAGGTCGAGGTCTAAGTGTACTTCTTTTACTCTCTTAATAAATGTCATTCAATCTGTGTTTCAGCAACACAGAGCTACAGGCCAAGGGGTTTATGTGAAGACAATATTTTAATGCACAGTTTGTCTCACTTCCCCCACCCTCTCTTTTACCCTATTCTTAGATGAGGGACATTTCCTGTGAAAATAACACATTCTACTGACAATTATGTGTTTCCATCTCGTTGTGACATTCCGGCTACTTCTCAGACATTCAGTAAGCACAGTATAGTGCGTGTGAGCTACAGACCTGTGTGATTTTATCCTTGACCGGTCATCTGTTTCACTTCTGTGGGCTCTTCCCCAGTTACTGTACTAAGAAGGTTGATCCTCTTTTCCTTCTGACGAGGAGCTAGAGGAGAACAAGAGAAAAGAATCCCACAGCTTGATACAAGACACACATTTGACTTCATGTGTGATCTTTCTATCGATTTCTCTTTCACTTTCTCTCTCGCTCTCTCTCCCCCTTTCACTTCCCCTTCTCCCCCCTCTCTCTATCCATCCTTACCCTCTGTGTCTGTATCCAGCCTAGTCCACTTCCTCTTGGAACTCTGGCTGCTCTCTGACCCAGACAGACTGCTCTCCACTTCCTGGTCGTCTGAGTTGCTCCCTGCAGCCGTGCTTTGGGCTGACTGTAAATGTCAAACAATGACAAGATACTAACGGTCAATAACCTCAAATCAGTTTCAGTTTACAGACTGTGGACATATAGGGAGAGTAGACACTTGCCTTGCCGTTGGAGTAAAGTTGATTCTGTAATCCATAATTCAGAGCCTCAAGGAGCACCACTGTAATTACAGAGAAACATATCAAACAAAAAAAATGGTTTCTCCCAGTCTTCACCCGGGTACACACCCAAACTACGTACCATGAAGGCTGCCGGCCTCCAGCTGGAATGGCTGGATAAGAAAACAGGGCTCACAGTACATGCATATAAGGAACATGTCTCAAACTACAAAGACGCTCTCCACAAGACCAAGTCTACCCACTACTCAAACATAATCAGTAAAGGTCATAATAACCTGAGACTTTTCTTCTGCACAAACAAAAAGCTACAGTACTACAGCCACAGAATGACCCCCCCCCCCCCCCCCCCTCAATGCTACAGTTGACCTCTGTCGTCAGTAGCTGGACATCTTCCAAAACAAAATAGACAATAAAATAAATACAGCTCAAACAAAGTCCACTGAGTGAGCTCCCTCCATAGCCTCGTCTCAGCAACCATTTCCTTCCTCTCCGCCTTCTCCCCTCTTGATGCTGAGTTCATCTCTGGTCTAGTCACCAAATCCAAAGCTTCAACCTGCTCACTTGATCCTATGCCCACTTCCCTAGTCAAGACATGTCTTCCTGCAATCTCTCCCCTCACGGTTGTTAACGTGTCCTTCTGTTTTGACACTGTTCCACCTGATCTCAAACTGGCTGCAGTCCCACCCATTGTGAAAATAACAAGGACTTGACCCAGCTAACCTCAACAACCACAAGCTAATATCCAACATTCCCTTCATGGCCAATGTACCTTCCCAACTCCATCAGCACATGGCTTCCAATAACCTCTTTGAGCGTCTTCAATCGGGGTTTAGGGCCAATCACAGCATGGAAACGGCTCTGGTTCAAGTGGTAAACGATCTCTACTACTAGTAGATTACTCTGGCTGACTCTAGCAATCTAAACCTCCTCATCCTACTGAACTTCCTCCTTGAAAGAATGGAGAGGCCTCGGGTAATTATCAGAACAGCTCTAGCCTAGTTCAGGTCCTACCTGTTGGACAGGCAGCAGTTAGTGACCCTGGGACACTTCAAATCTGCCCATTATGCTGTCCGCCAGGGAGTCCCCCAAGGCTCAGACCTAGGGCCTCTCCTTTTCATCATCTACATCCTACCCCTCGGCCAAATCATCCATCAATACGGTCTGCAATCCCAATGTTACGCTGATGACATGCAAATCTACGTTCACCTCTGACCTCCCCATCATCACTCATAAACTGTCTTCAAGAAATAAAATCATGGATGAGTTCAAACTTCCTGCTCAAGGTCCTCATATCAATATTCATATAATCTCATAATAGTAGAAACAAGTATCATTAATCACCCACGGACTGGTTCATAATAATGGACTGTTCCACCCTGACTGGTACATAATAATGGACTGTTCCACCCGGACTGGTGCATAATAATGGACTGTTCCACCCTGACTGGTTCATAATAATGGACTATTTCACAATGACTAGTGCATAATAATGGACTGTTCCACCCTTACTGGTTCATAATAATAGACTATTTCACCCTGACTGGTGCATAATGATGGACTGTTCCATAATAAGGGGCTATTCCACCCACGGACTGGTTCATAATAATGGACTTTTCCAACCTGAGTTCCCACACATTGTTTCACATGATATGATTGCAAACGTGATTTTCCTTGAAATTAAGTTGCGGCAATGAGGTGGATCCAGAACGAGGCAGAGAAAAGAAAAATAAAGTAACAAGATTTAATTTCAACAGTGTCAATTGTGTTTTTTTTTAGAAATTCAAGGGTTTGACAATTCAAGGAGTTGGTCTGATGGTTCACTCTGATGTCATCGGCCTCCCCCTTGATTGCGGCAACAATACAGAAGCAATTGAGGACAAAAGAGTAACTTCTTTTGTGAGCCATGCTACTTTTTGTAATAGACATGTTTATATTTAATATTGAATTATTTCCTTGTGTATCTTGAAAGGCACAAATAAAATGTATTATTATTATTATTATTTTATGTACTTGTACACATACACATACAGCCTTGTCGCGGTGTTCTGTACCTGGATGCAGTGAGATGGTCAGAACAGGGTCTTTCCTGTCCTTAGACTCCTTTCCTGTTCTTTTATCTGCTTTCCCGTCAGCTTCCACCATCTCTGATTGCCCTCCCTCCTGTGGACGGGGTTAGACATCAAATTACTAAATCACACACGTGTGTGTCAGTGGGGGGGTCCTCAGAGGAGGAAGGGGAGGACCATCCTCCTCAGTGAATAAAAAAAAAATGTAAATGGTAAAATATTGAAAAAGTAATCCTTTTTTAGATAAAACTATACTAAATGTATTCACACATCACCAAATAATGTATTAAAATTGAAGGTCTACAGTAGCATTAACAGCACTCTGTAGGGTAGCAACATGGTGTAGCCGGAGGACAGCTTGCTTCCATCCTCCTTTTGGTGCATTGAATTCAATACAAAACCTAGAAGGCTCATGGTTCTCATCCCCTTCCATAGACTTCCATAGTAATTATGACAACCTCTGGAAGACGTCCTCCAACCTATCAGAGCTCATGCAGCATGAACTGACATGTTGTCCACCCAATCAAAGGATCAGAGAATTAGTCTAGTACTGATAGCATAAGCTACAGCTAGCTAGCACTGCAGTGCATACAATGTGGTGCGTAATTGACTCAAAGAGAGAGAAATTTAATAGTTGAACAGTTTTCAACAAATACTTTTTTTCAAAAATGAGGGAGAAGAGAGAGAGATTACATTTTTTTCCTTCAGTTTCACTTACTTAGCTAGCAAATGCAGCTGGCTAGTTTAGTTACTCAAACACCCGGCTCAAACAGAGGGACGCTATGTTAACTAGCTGGCTATGACTTTCCAACACAACACTGTAACTCTTCCAAGTCAAGGTAAGCTTTTGGTTTAATAATTTATTGCCACCGGGGCCCGCCGGTGTAACTGCTTACTGCCTATATACACTGTAACATTACTGCATGATTGTAGCAAGTTTACTAACGCATTAGTTCTATTTGCTATGTTGACTAGGATGTTACTTTAGCTAACATGGGGACAATGATGTAGGCTGTGTGTAGCGGTTGTGACATGATTTGGCTTGTAAATTTTTTTTTGTCTGGTGACGCATAGAAAGCGCATAGAGGTGAAAAGGAATACAATATGGCTGCTATGAAAGTGACCTGTGTTTATGTGTGATCAGGGATGTATTCATTATGCCGATTCTGTTGAAAAGCTTTTCTTAAACGGAAGCACGAAACGAAACGGGATATAAAATACCTGCATTTGTCCAATAAAAACTTGTGTTTGCAACTGTTGGACTAATGATTACACCCTAAATAAGCTAGATACAGGCAAGAGTGTGCAAGACGGTATTGAATGTGTCACTGTCTGTCCATGTGTCACTGTCTGTCACCTCAAAATTTTCTCTCGACCTGTGTGCACCTACGTTGTAAACTTTCATTCATAGGCTAGGTTGTAGAAACCTCATGATGGGTATAGGGAAAACTCAAGTATCATGTAGTAGCCTAAACCTATCAATGTTACAGTGAAATGGTTGAATGGAGTATGAATGACAGTCATCCAACATGCTGTAATAGATAGGAATAATGCCATGGTCATGAAAAAAAACACTGGTGTGTGTTGGTTTGTCTATTTCACATGTTCATTGAGAGGAATGCTTCCGTAAAGTACCTTGAGGTTGTGATCACTGGGGCTTTGCCTCTGTTGGCTGGAGGGAGGTGTAGAAGAGGAGGATGAGGGAGGAGCAGGTGGAAAAGAAGAGGAAGAGGGAGGACTGGCCTGGATCTGTGGGGAGGAGTCTGTCCTCGTGGCCCTGTTAGATGTCTCTCCCTCTATGTATACATCCTGCAGTGTGGGGCTGTCCTTGCTGTCCTGTGGTGACTTACTGCTTTTGAACCTCCCAGGGTCAGACAGGTCCAGAGGAGAGTCAGCCCCTTTCAGCCCCTCCCCAAACACCCTCTCTGGCTGCACCAACACATCCCAACATGGGTGCTGCACCCCCCGCCTGTCTTGGTCCTGGACCCGTGCAGCTGGGCTCTTCCCAGGCTTGGGCCAGGCCTGCCCAGTGCTCTGCCCCCTGCTCTGGTTGTTGCTGCTGCTCTGCTGGTGGAAGGTCTGGAGGTTGGGGTTAGGGTTGGGGTGGACCACCAGGCCATCGCCAACAGAGGTGGCCAGGGTGCCCCAGTCAGAGTGCTCGGGCAGGGGCCAGGGGACAGAGAGATGGGCACTCTTGATAGGAACTGGACGGTAGGGGACCGGGGCGTGGACCAGGTCACATTTTTGCTTCTCATCTCCACGTAGAGAGGAGGAGGATAAAGAGGAGGAAGAAGGAAGAGGGGTGTTCTTCAGGACAAACAGGTGGGGTGGAATGGAGGGAGTGACAGGGTAGCGCTGCTGGCCAATTGTTTCCATACTATGGACTCTAAGAGAAGGGAAGGATGGAGGAAGAGGAGAAAGAGAGGGAAGAGAGGAAAAGGTTATAAGGTAAATGTGCTTCTCTTTTCACTATCTTTTGCTGTTATTGCCTCACTTGCTCACCTCTTCTCCCCAGTGTTGCCTCTGGCTGTACTTTGCTCTGGCCTCAATGCTTGTGGGATGGGAGTGGACATGAATAGAGGCTTATGGGATTTCTGTGTGCGTTAAGAAGGTAGATGGTGGCTGAGAGGGGACATTTTGACTTGTTCTATATTGATCCATATGTTCAGCTAATGATTTGTTTTTAAGACAAACAAAATCACTTACATAGGATTGTTTTCCATTCCATCCCTTCACATGTCTACGTTCAAGTAGCGTCTCTATTTTGTCAAAAAGCCCAAAGAAGAAAACAAATCCTGATGATTATACTGGTGATAGTGATGAGTTATCATTAATTGACTCGAAATATTTTAAGTTCATGATGAGAAGTGTATTCTTTCCTCTCACCGTCAGCTACAAAGGAACGTCTGTGGCCCGTCTCAGTATTGACTATGGACAGCCCCGCAGTGGCGCCCTCTGGTGGCTGGCTGAGAGACCTGATGGCTGTGGCGTGTGGCACAGCAGAAGGTGAAATGTCAGCAGACTGCCTGACCTCCGGGGTTGCATCATGGGAGGAGGAATGTCCACCCTGACCCCTGAAATGACAAGAATGTTATGCTCCAACTAACAAGACAAAATCACATTTATTCACGCAAAGTTACACACAACAATAGGCTCACTTGTAATAAAACAGGCTGCGTATACAAAACGATAAGATAATCTTCCTAATATTGATTTGCACCCCCACCCTCCTTTTGCCCTCAGAACAGCCTCAATTCTTCGAGGCATGGACTCTACAAGGTGTCGAAAGCTTTCCACAGAGATGCTGGCCTATGTTGACTCCAATGCTTCCCACAGTTGTGTCAAGTTGGCTGGATGTCCTTTGGGTGTTGGCCCATTCTTGATACAAACGGGAAACTGTTGAGCGTGGAAAAACCCTGAAGTATTGCAGCTCTTGACACAAACCGGTGCGCCTGGCACCTACTACCATACCCCATTCAAAGGCACTTAAATCTTTTATCTTGCCCATTCACCCTCTGAATGGCACACATACAGTGTGTTCAGAAAGTATTCACACCCTTTAAACTTTTCCACATTTTGTTGTGTTACAGCATGATTTTAAAATAAATGGATTAAATTGAGATGTTGTGTCACTGGTCTACACACGATACTCCATAATGTCAAAGTGGAATTATGTTTTTAGAATTTTTTACAAATTAATTTAAAACGAAATGCTGAAATGTCTTGAGTTAATAAGTATTCAACCCCTTTGTTATGGCAAGCCTAAATTAGTTCAGGAGTACAAATGTGCTTAACAAGTCACATAATAAGTTGCATGGACTCACTCTGTGTGCAATAATAGTGTTTAACATGATTTTTTAGTGACTACTTTATTTATGTACCACACACATAATTATCTGTAAGGTCCCTCAGTCAAGCAGTGAAATTCAAACACAGATTTAACCACAAAGACCAGTGAGGTTTTGCAATTCCTTGCAAAGAAGGGCACCTATTGGTAGACGGGTAAAACATTTAAAAGCAGTCACTGAATATCCCTGAGCATAGTGACGTTATTAATTACACTTTGGATGGTGTATCAATACATCCAGTCACTACAGAGATACAGGTGTCCTTCCTAACTCGGTTGCCGGAGAGGAAGGAAACCGCTCAGGGATTTCACAGTGAGGCCAATGGTGACTTTAAAACAATTACATCGTTTAATGGCTGTGACAGGAGAAAACTGAAGATGGATCAACAACATTGTAGTTACTCCACAATACTAACCTAAATGACAGAGTGACATGAAGGAAGCCTGTACAAAATACAAATATTCCAAAACATGCATCCTGTTTGCAAAAGTAATAATGCAAAAAAAATGCAAATACATGTACTTTATGTACACAACACAAAGCATTACGTTTGGGGCAAATCCAACAACACAAATCACTGAGTACCACTCTTCATATTTTCAAGCATGGTGGTGGCTGCATCATGTTATGCGTATGCTTGTCATCGACAAGGACTAGGGAGCTTTTTAGGACAAAAAGAACTGGAATGGAGCTAAGCACAGGCAAAATCCTAGAGGAAAACCTGTTTCAGTCTGCTTTCCAATAGACACTGGGAGAAAAATCCACCTTTCAGCAGGACAATAAACTAAAACGCAAGACCAAATCTAAACTGGAATTGCTTACCAAGACAAAATTGAATGTTCCTGAGTGACTTAGTTAAGGTTTTGACTTAAATCAGCTTGAAAATCTATGGCAAGACTTGAAAATGGCTGTCTGGCAATGATCAACCACCAAGTAGACAGAGCTTGAAGAACTTAAACAATAATAATGTAAATATTTGACAATCCAGGTGTGCAAAACTCTTAGAGACTTACCCAGAAAGACTCACAGCTGTAATTGCTGCCAAAGGTGATTCTAACATGTACAGGTGTGAATACTTATGTAAATCAGACATTTCTGTATTTTATTTTCAATACAATTCTCCAAAATGTCTATAAACATGTTTTAACTTTGTTATTATGGGGTATTCTGTGTAGATGGATGAGATTTTTTAAATTTTGTTGTTGTTGATGTAACACAACAAAATGTGAACAAGTCAAGGGGTGTGAATACTTACAAATCCTTCTTTAACCCGTCTCCTCCCCTTCATCGACACTGATTGAAGTGGATTTATCAAGTGACATCAGTAAAGGATCATAGCTTTCAACTTGATTCACCTGGTCAGTCTATGTCATGGAAAGAGCAGGTGTTCATAATATGTTGGTCACTCGGTGCATATAACTCACTCTTGTGCTCCTCTCAGATGACTGACTTCCTCTTGCAGTCTCTGGTTCTCCGTTTTCATTTTGTTCATCTTTCCCACTACAAAATAACCCACAGTCCATAGCTAATGTTTAAGTACTATACTGTAGCTATAAAATAAGCATTATTGTTGGATCTTTACACAATGCTTAAGATGCATGTGAAGGAGGGGTTGATGTGTTAGCTAGCTACCCAGGATGGAAATATGATGGAGGCTCTGGATCTGGGAGGTCTCATACTCCTGCTGCCTGCGCTTGGCCACGTCCTGAGTGACAGTACACCTGTCACAGAGCCCCGCCCTCAACCTGCAGCACAGAGGTCACCAGGGGGTCAAACATTGACACACATTCAGCAACACATTGTGTTAAGACAGCACACACTAAAACACCCTATTTTAATATTTCTTGTGGTTTAAAAAATATTTGTATACTGCACTGTTGGGTAGGGCTTGCAAGTTAAGAATTTCACTGTACATGTGCATGTGAAAAATAAAACGTTCAGCTAAGAATACTAATATAGAATACCCAAACACAGAGACACACAGAGGGACCCACCTATTTTCCAGCTGTTTGATGTTTTCTGTAAGTAACCTCTGGTGCTCTTTCAGCTGTTGGTTCTTGTTAAACAGCTCCTCCATTTGCTTTGTTTCACTACTCAGAGTAACACACCAAGAGCTGCCATCACTACATCTCCCATATATCAACATGTCACCTTTAATGAAGTGCTTTACTCACCAGCTGTTTTTATTGTTCAGCTCCTGAAATGTCTCTTGCCATTCTAGAGAGAGAGAGAGAGAGAGAGAGAGAGAGAGAGAGAGAGAGAGAGAGAAATAGAAATATAGAGAGAGAAATAGAGAGAGAGAGAGATAGAAATATAGAGAGAGAAATAGAGAGAGAGAGAGAGAAATAGAAATATAGAGAGAGAAATAGAAATATAGAGAGAGAAATAGAGAGAGAGAGAGAGAGAGAGAGAGAGAAAGATAGAAATATAGAGAGAGAAATAGAAATATAGAGAGAGAAATAGAGAGAGAGAGAGAGAGAGAGAGAGAAATATAGAGAGAGAAATAGAAATATAGAGAGAGAAATAGAGAGAGAGAGAAAATAGAGAGAGAGCGGGAGAGAGAGATAGAAATATAGAGAGAGAAATAAAGAGAGAGAGAGATAGAAATATAGAGAGAGAGATTGAAATATATAGAGAGAAATAGAAATAGAGAGAAAGAAATAGAAATAGAGAGAGAGAAATAGAGAGAGAGAGAGAGAGAGAGAGAAAAATATAGAGAGAGAAATATAGAGAGAGAAATAGAAATATAGAGAGAGAAATAGAGAGAGAGAGAGAGAGAAATATAGAGAGAGAAATAGAGAGAGAGAGAGAGAAATAGAGAGAGAGAGAAATATAGAGAGAGAAATAGAAATATAGAGAGAGAAATAGAGAGAGAGAGAGATAGAAATATATAGAGAGAAATAGAGAGAGAGAGAGAGAGAGAAATATAGAGAGAGAAATAGAGAGAGATAGAGAAACATGTCAAATAGCTGTTTTCACATGTTGAGCTTCAATTTTACTTGTGAAACCACATTTTTAACTTGTATTCAATTTAGTGTTCACATGTTAACACCACCTTTCCATATGAGGAGTATAACATGTTTTTCACCTCACATGTAGAATTGCACGTTCACAAACGAAAAACAATCACATGTAAAAATCTAATTGGCAGTTTCATATGTGAAACATTTTCAAGTGAACTTGCAATTCCAGACATCAAAGTGAAAATCTAATTGAAAGTTTCACATGTAAAAACCTCCACATTTATTCCAATGTTTGTAAATTAAGTAAATGTAAACAAACACTGTAAAGCCTAAAAACATTGTTAAACAATAATTTTGATATCATGGATGGTCAGTCCGTTAATTGTAGTCTATGGATTTGAGTTGTTGCGTTTTTCAGCCCCATTGCTTTTTACCGAAACTGTGGCGGGGAGGGCACTTTGTTAATGTTTCAATTAAGGATTGACACTTTAAACTCCTTTAATAGAGTAATAGTGTTATTATATTGTGCAATCCTCAGTTGAGTGAGTTACTTTTGTGCCATTCATATCCAGTGTTGGGGAGTTGTAGATCAACTAGTAGTATTTTCGGTAATTAATTAAAAACAATTGCCATGTAGTGGTGTAGCTAACTACTGGAACTTCACACTACTTTTCTAAAATAAAGTAAAACATGGGTGAAGACGGCATCAGACCTGCCTAATTCTCATTTGAAACATAGTTTTGTGTTTAATAGGCTAAATAACACATCCGGTTAACATCTGACTCCAGAGTGATCTATTCTTGCAATGTGAAGCCTATGAAATTTCATATTTAGATATGATCATTTTTCACTAAGTAGTTTGGATGTAGTGAACTACTTTTTCAAAGTAACTTTAGCTAAGTAACTATATTTTTCTAAATGGTAGCTTTAAGTGTAGTTGAACCTTTTCCAGTGTGAAATAATAGCTTGGTAAACCATATTTTCAGAGTGGCTTCCCCAACACTGTAAATAGCAAACAAAACGTCTGATGTCGAGATCAACATTCTTAGTATTGCAAACAAAAATAATGATATTGAAAGCAAAACATAAACTCAAAAGTTACATTTTTTGTTCCAGTTGTAAGTTTTGACTCATTCATTCTAGCAACATAGAAACATACCACCCTTCATCCCACTGCTGATTTGCCTAAGCAGGTTCGGTCCTGGATGGGAGACCAGATATTGCTGGAAGTGGTGACAAATAAATGTGTGTTTGTTTGTTTTTCAGGTGAAAAATGTACATGTGAAACTTCACGTGTCAAAAAAACACATCTGACTTGTGAAAATTTCACGGGGAAAAATTTAAAAAATTAATTCACAGGGGGAAATCTTTGCGTGATTTCCCGAAAACCACATGGCTATACTTGCATAATTAAGTGCTACACATTACAGACACTCAGCTTCCAGTATTACAAAGACATTATTTGCTGTTACAAAGACGTAATAAAGTTGTTAGTCCATTCACTCTTTTGTTTTGACTCACGTTTCAGAGTATCACTGACACTGATACCGATACTGTTGGAGGAATGCTCACTCACCTTTGACCTCTCTCTCATGGGCCTCCCTCAGTTTGTGGAAGAGCTTGTTGAAACCCTCCAGAGCCATGGTAACACTAGGCTGTCACAGCTGACCTGGACACAGAGCCCCTCTTTCGCTCAGCTGTCATCCACTACAGACAGCAATGTCATCAACTGGGGAAGATATTCCAACCAAAATAGTTAACTGTACATTCAGATCTACAGAAGAGCATGCTAGTGTGCATTCTGCACAGCAGCCCTTATGGCCTTGCCCTGCACAAACATGAGGGTAAAATTGTACAGAGATATGGGAAACTATAACGTTTTCAGAGGACTGCGCCCAAGGCCTCAATTTGTGTGTGTGTGTGTGTGTGTGTGTGTGTGTGTGTGTGTGTGTGTGTGTGTGTGTGTGTGTGTGTGTGTGTGTGTGTGTGTGTGTGTGTGAGAGAGAGAGAGAGAGGGGGAGAGAGAGAGAGCGAGCGCGAGCGAGCGAGAGAGAGAGCGAGAGAGAGAGAGAGAGAGAGAGAGAGAGAGAGAGAGAGAGAGAGAGAGAGAGAGAGAGAGAAGCACTTGATAGCTGTATACTTCCCTCTCCTATGTTCTAGAATCTAGACTAGAGGTCAATATATAAATCATAGAATAAGAAACATTCTTGGTGAAATCTCAATATTGCTGTAAGGTGACAATGCAATCCTGTCATGTGATATCCTTACAATTGGGCCATGAAACATAACATGTCTGAGGGAAGCAGTATTCCTAGGACATTCATAGGGCATGTGAAGTTGTTGTTGAGATATTGAAGCGGGCACAACTCTAAAGTGACACACATTATTATAATATAAAATATTTGTATTGACTACTGACTACTTCTCTTTTTCTTTTTCTTTGTACTTATTTGCACCCATATGACCAAGAATCTCAGTCCAAAAATGAGATGTTTGAGGGTGTGTCTGCACATTCGAAAACACTATTTTTGCATTTTGATCAGAGTCGTTCTCTCGGCATGTTGGGATACGTTGACTAACTGTCCCAAACGTTGCAGCGAAGCAAGAGAAGACCTGCCTGTCTTCCACTGCTGGCTGGCTTTCATGGCTTCTCTACTGTACGTCACAAGCTCTCAGTTCAACTGTAACATACACACTTATACAACACTGTATCTACAAGAACATTACAAACACAGTATATTACACACACCTATATTAGGATTTTGACTAAAACCGCTTATTTGATCGAAGTAAAAGTACATTTGCTCTTATTGATAATTCATAAAAATCACAGAACAATAGGCCTGATTTGCTCATACCAAAGTACATGTATCTAATGAAATGCCCTGTAAATATCTGTTTGTTTGCTGTAAATGAATACTGACGAGCTGTATTACTGTGTAACTGTGCACTGCATAATGGTGTTAACACAACAAAGTAGGAATTGCAGAGCTCTAGACACTTGGAGAAGAGAATGTTGTATACAGTATAAGGATACAGTGAGGTGGCTCAAGAGTCTGTGACACACAATCAAGAAATGCAGTCTCAAAGTGTGAATGAAGCCTGACAAATCAAAGACTTAGCATGCATTTACTGAAATGAGACACAATGGCACTCACACATAGACACAGATACATGCATGCAAACAGCAGGTGGCAGTAACAAGGCTACATTTTCTATATCAATAGAAATATAGACTCAGCTATATGGTACCTACTAGTGACGTACGGGTTGACTCATAACCCCCAGTCCCCGCAGCTATATCCTCGTGGCGGACCGGTTTAAGGTCATTAAATAGTGTGTGGCTGAAGGGTGGTTGGGCTGGTTAAATAAAAATAAACAATACCTTAAAGAAAACATAACTGTATAATTCTTGTGCAATTTATATAGGCTACATTGAGTTTTTTTCTGCTATTAGTGCTTAAAGCCAAAACTTTAGGGCTTAACTGTAGGCAAGCCACATAGCCCACACAGCCAATCGCGAAATAACGCTTTTGGGAAAGGGCAGAAAAAGCTAACGTCAAACCACCGAGCAAAAAGGACATTGTCGAAGTTTAATTCAATATGACAAAAGCTGCAAAAGGAGAGTTGAAAATAAAAAGAGAGGGCCAGAAAAGTCATGTTTGGAAAATATTTGTTGAAGTGGTAAAATAGGATGATAGCAGTGCCGGCTACGTTATGTAAGATGATTGTGATGATTATGTGATGATTGTGAAGCGCTATACAAGACAGGACTTCAAATAGGCCTATGGCATATCAGGGGAACTGTGGCCTACTGTTTTGATGAGTAGTCGTGGCCAAAAGTTTTGAGGATGACACAAATATACATTTTCACATCAAGAACTTCAAGGAGAGCTGTTCAATTGTTTTGAAGAATGCTTCAGGGCGCTCAAGAAAGTCAAGCAAGCGCCAGGACCGTCTCCTAAAGTTGATTCAACTGCAGGATCGGGGCACCACCAGTGCATCTGCACGCACAGTGAGGCAAAGACTTTTGGAGGATGGCCTGGTGTCAAGAAGGGCAGCAAAGAAGCCACATCTCTCCAGAAAAAGCATCAGGGACAGACTGATATTTTGCAAATGGTACAGGGATTGGACTGCTGAGGACTGGGGTAAAGTCATTTTCTCTGATGAATCCCCTTTCTGATTGTTTGGGGCATCCGGAATAAAGCTTGTCCGGAGAAGACAAGGTGAGCGCTACCATCAGTCCTGTGTCATACCAACAGTAAAGCATCATGAGACCATTCATGTGTGGGGTTGCTTCTCAGCCAAGGGTGTGAGCTCACTCACAAATTTGCCTAAGAACACAGCCATGAATAAAGAATGGTACCAACACATCCTCCGAGAGCAACTTCTCCCAACCACCCAGGAACAGTTTGGTGAAGAACAATGCCTTTTTCAGCATGATGGAGCACCTTGCCATAAGGCAAAAGTGATAACTAAGTGGCTCGGGGAACAAAACGATATTTTGGGTCCATGGCCAGGAAACTCCCCAGACCTTAATCCCATTGAGAATTTGTGGTCAATCCTCAAGAGGCGGGTGGACAAACAAAACCCCACAAATTCTGACAAACTCCAAGCATTGATTATGCAAGAATGGGCTGCCATCAGTCAGGATGTGGCCCAGAAGTTAATTGACAGCATGCCAGGGCTGAATGCAGAGGTCTTGAAAAAGAAGGGTCAACACTGCAAATATTGACTCTTTGCATCAACTTCATGTAATAGTCAATAAAAGCCTTTGACACTTATAAAATGCTTGTAATTATACTTCAGTATTCCATCGTAACATCTGACAAAAATATCTAAAGACACTGAGGCAGCAGACTTTGTGAAAATGTATATTTGTGTCATTCTCAAAACCTTTGGCCAGGACTGTAGGTCTATAACCTCTCAGATAGCCTTAATATGAACTCCTGCAGAATTAAGCATTTCTTGCTAAAATGATACACCAAATGTAGGCAAAATGTGGACACGGGAACAGGAGTGGAGAATGATTTCTTTCTTTCTGCATCTTGAAGGAATGCAATGCTCAGTTAGATACCATCTGTAGAGGTGTTGCCTTCGTCATAAAAGCTGATAGTATTTCAACCACATAGGCTTTAAATATGCATCCAAGCCGAACTGAAATCTTATCAGAAAAACATTGGGTCATTTTCACAGGTTTATTTTCCTTTTCAACCGGTCAAACTGGTGTCATTTGTCATTTTGACAGAAAATCTTTCCAGTTTTTTTGTTGCACTATTGTATTTTCTCCCCAGTCCCTAAACGTCTTAGCTCTGCGAAAGATGACAGAGAAACTTTACAGATGTCAACTAGATTGAAGCATTCATTCTATCGATCTATGACATTATTCTGTTGACCAGGGTTTTGTTCAGTCTTCTAGGGCATCATATAATGACAGAACAGAAGCTGCATGTATCTAAGTATAGACAAGTTGACTAACAAATAGCCTGCCAAAATGTTGTGAATTATAAGCAGAAACATATTTAAATCAGGCAACAAAAAAGATCCTGCAACCCCTGTCAAACAGTGCATTTTCTATTTTTGAGGGTTAGTGGTCGGTCGGGTGTGGGCCTCAGATTTTCACTTTATCACATATAGTCGGGCGGTTGCCAACGGGTTATTAGCAATTGTGGGTAGGTGAACAAACAGCTGACACTCACACCTGTAGTACCTACCATTAAAGGCGCATTTTAGGAATTTAAAAACAAGAAAATGTATTGTATTGGTAACAGCTGGGGATGGGGACAGAGAAATGTAATGTCATTTGAAAACATAATGTTGACTTTCACTGCTATGCGGATGACACACAGCTGTACATTTCAATGAAACATGGTGAACCCCCAAAATTGCCCTCGCTAGAAGCCTGTGTTTCAGACATAAGGAAGTGGATGGCTGCAAACGTTCTACTTTTAAACTCGGACAAAACAGAGATGCTTGTTCTAGGTCCCAAGAAACAAAGAGATCTTCTGTTGAATCTGACCATTAATCTTAATGGTTGTACAGTTTTCTCAAATACAACTGTGAAGGACCTCGGCGTTACTCTGGACCCTGATCTCTCTTTTGAAGAACATATCAAGACTGTTCAAGGACAGCTTTTTTCCATCTACGTAACATTGCAAAAATCTGAAACTTTCTGTCCAAAAATGATGCAGAAAAATGTATCTATTATTTTGTCACTTCTAGGTTAGACTACTGCAATGCTCTACTTTCCGGCTACCTGGATAAAGCACTAAATAAACTTCAGTTAGTGCTAAATACGGCTGCTAGAATCCTGACTAGAACCAAAAAATTGGATCATATTACTCCAGTGCTAGCCTCCCTACACTGGCTTCCTGTCAAGGCAAGGGCTGATTTCAAGGTTTTACTGCTAACCTACAAAGCATTACATGGGCTTGCTCCTACCTATGTCTCTGATTTGGTCCTGCCGTACATACCTACACGTACGCTACGGTCACAAGACGCAGGCCTCCTAATTGTCCCTAGAATTTCTAAGCAAACAGCTGGAGGCAGGGCTTTCTCCTATAGAGCTCAATTTTTATGGAATGGTCTGCCTACCCATGTGAGAGACGCAAAGTCTTTACTGAAGACTCATCTCTTCAGTGGGTCATATGATTGAGTGTAGTCTGGCCCAGGAGTGTGAAGGTGAACGGAAAGGCTCTGGAGCAACAAACTGCCCTTGCTGTCTCTGCCTGGCCGGTTCCCCTCTTTCCACTGGGATTCTCTGCCTCTAACCCTATTACAGGGGCTGAGTCACTGGCTTACTAGGGCTCTTTCATACTGTCCCTAGGAGGGGTACTTCACTTGAGTGGGTTGAGTCACTGATGTGATCTTCCTGTCTGGGTTGGCGCCCCCCCCCTGGGTTGTGCCGTGGCAGAGATCTTTGTGGGCTATACTCGGCCTTGTCTCAGGATGGTAAGTTGGTGGTTGAAGATATCCCTCTAGTGGTGTGGGGGCTGTGCTTTGGCAAAGTGGGTGGGGTTATATCCTTCCTGTTTGGCCCTGTCCGGGGGTGTGATCGGATGGGGCCACAGTGTCTCCTGACCCCTCCTGTCTCAGCCTCCAGTATTTATGCTGCAGTATTTTATGTGTCGGGGGGCTAGGGTCAGTTTGTTATATCTGGAGTATTTCTCCTGTCCTATCCGGTGTCCTGTGTGAATTTAAGTATGCTCTCTCTAATTCTCTCTTTCTTTCTCTCTTTCTTTCTCTCTCTCGGAAGACCTGAGCCCTAGGACTACCTGACATGGTGACTCCTTGCTGTCCCCAGTCCACCTGGCCGTGCTGCTGCTCCAGTTTCAACTGTTCTGCCTGTGATTATTATTATTTGACCATGCTGGTCATTTATGAACATTTGAACATCTTGGCCATGTTCTGATATAATCTCCACCCGGCGTAGCCAGAAGAGGACTGGCCACCCCACATAGCCTGGTTCCTCTCTAGGTTTCTTCCTAGGTTTTGGCCTTTCTAGGGAGTTTTTCCTAGCCACCGTGCTTCTACACCTGCATTGCTTGCTGTTTGGGGTTTTAGGCTGGGTTTCTGTACAGCACTTTGAGATATCAGCTGATGTACGAAGGGCTATATAAATACATTTGATTTGATTTAAGCACTCTTATATTGATCAACAGACTATGGATGCAAGGACTGATCATCCATTACATAAAAATGATAGTTAACCAAGTTTTAATCAGTCCATAAATGTATGAACCGATCCCGCATTTCCCCTTTAATCGTGCAATCCTGTACAAAACAGTGTTGGGAAACAGACATAGTCACAACAATGGGTTATGTTCACAAAATGCTATTATTTGTGCTCTGAGAAAGTGCACAGGCTACTGTGAGGTGGCAGGTAGCTTAGCAGTTCCGTTGGGCCAGTAAGTGAAAGGTCAATGTGCCCTTGAGCAAGGCAATTAACCCTAATTTGCTCCAGGGGCACCATTCTACTATGGCTGACCCTGTAAAACAACACCTTTCACTGCACACATCCAGTGTATGTTGCCTTCATGCTCTGTCACCTACTCTGTCCCAATCAACACATGGATCACTAGCTCACTGTCAATCCACAAACCATTATTCCATCATCTGACAAATTCAATGTGAACCCTGCCCACTTCCCTACACTGTGTTTTGTTCATTTAAAAACATATTATGTGGCCTCCTGAGTGGCGCAGCGGTCTAAGGCTCCGCATCACATTATTGCGATGTCACCACAGCCTGAGGTTTGATCCGTGACCGGGAGTCCCATAGAGCGCTGCACAATTGGCCCAGCGTCGGGAGGGTTTGGCCTGGGGGGCTTTACTTGGCTCACTGCGTTCTAGCGACTCCTTGTGGCGAGCCGGGTGCCTGCAGGCTGACTTCGGTTGTCAGTTGAACAGTGTTTCCTCCGACACATTGGTGCAGCTGGCTTCTGGGTTAAGCGAGCGGGTGTTAAGACACGAAGTTTGGTTCATGTTTCGGAGGACGCATGACTAGACCTTCACCTCTCCCGAGCCCGTTGGGGAGTTGCAGCGTTGAGACAAAATCGTAATCACAAAAAAGGGGGTAAAAATTTAACACAAAACAACTTTGTGTTTTCATACAAGATGCAATTAGAGATACGTGTATTTTAACCATGAATAAACACTACTAGCCATTTGTCCTGTAAATCATGCAATTTAATATGGAGAACATCTTCCTCTTCTTCATCTTATAGATAATTCCTCATTCACCCATCCTTTCTCTAAATATTATATTTTTCTATTTCTAATGAGAATTCAACGAGGGTACATAAGGAAACAGTTCTTTCCTGCAGAGTAAAATCGCAAGAGTTCCTTTAACTCCTATGGAGTCACTTGTAACACTATTTTGAGGTTTATATGGTCCCACCCCTATTTGGTGTTAAAACTACTCTAGTCAGGCTGTTCATATTTTTGGAGTACAAAATTACACTAAAAGGAGTAAGTATCCACCTCTCAGAGAGTTGATTAAATTTAACACCAAATGCCATTTACTCTTTTCAGTATAGTTTTTAATGAACTCCCTTGCCAATTATACACTGCTCAAACAAATAAAGGGAACACTTAAACAACACAATGTAACTCCAAGTCAATCACACTTCTGTGAAATCAAACTGTCCACTTAGGAAGCAACACTGATTGACAATATATTTCACATGCTGTTGTGCAAATGGAGTAGACAACAGGTGGAAATTATAGGCAATTAGCAAGACACCCCCAAAAAGGAATGGTTCTGCAGGTGGGGACCACAGACCACTTCTCAGTTCCTATGCTTCCTGGCTGATGTTTTGGTCACTTTTGAATGCTGGCGGTGCTTTCACTCTAGTGGTAGCATGAGACGGAGTCTACAACCCACACAAGTGGCTCAGGTAGTGCAGCTCATCCAGGATGGTACATCAATGCGAGCTGTGGCAAGAAGGTTTGCTGTGTCTGTCAGCGTAGTGTCCAGAGCATGGAGGCGCTACCAGGAGACAGGCCAGTACATCTGGAGACGTGGAGGAGGCCAACAACCCAGCAGCAGGACCGCTACCTCCGCCTTTGTGCAAGGAGGAGCAGGAGGAGCACTGCCAGAGCCCTGCAAAATGACCTCCAGCAGGCCACAAATGTGCATGTGTCTGCTCAAATGGTCAGAAACAGACTCCATGAGGGTGGTATGTGGGCCCGACGTCCACAGGTGGGGGTTGTGCTTACAGCCCAACACTGTGCAGGACGTTTTTCATTTGCCAGAGCACACCAAGATTGGCAAATTCGCCACTGGCGCCCTGTGCTCTTCACAGATGAAAGCAGGTTCACACTGAGCACATTTGACAGACGTGACAGTCTGGAGACACTGTGGAGAACGTTCTGCTGCCTGCAACATCCTCCAGCATGACCGGTTTGGCGGTGGGTCAGTCATGGTGTGGGGTGGCATTTCTTTGGGGGGCCGCACAGCCCTCCATGTGGTAGCCTGACTGCCATTAGGTACCGAGATGAGATCCTCAGACCCCTTGTGAGACTATATGCTGGTGTGGTTGGCCCTTGGTTCCTCCTAATGCAAGACAATGCTAGACCTCATGTGGCTGGAGTATGTCAGCAGTTCCTGCAAGAG
Organism: Oncorhynchus nerka; assembly: GCF_034236695.1. Taxonomy (NCBI): domain Eukaryota; kingdom Metazoa; phylum Chordata; class Actinopteri; order Salmoniformes; family Salmonidae; genus Oncorhynchus; species Oncorhynchus nerka. The sequence continues at coordinate 61,785,904 of NC_088402.1, forward strand.
GAAGGCATTGATGCTATGGACTGGCCCGCCCGTTCCCCAGACCTGAATCCAATTGAGGACATCTGGGACATCATGTCTCGCTCCATCCACCAACGCCACGTTGCACCACAGACTGTCCAGGAGTTGGCGGATGCTTTAGTCCAGGTCTGGGAGGAGATCCCTCAGGAGATCATCCTCCACCTCATCAGGAGCATGCCCAGGCGTTGTAGGGAGGTCATACATGCACATGGAGGCCACACACACTACTGAGCCTCATTTTGACTTGTTTTAAGGACATTACATCAAAGTTGGATCAGCCTGTAGTGTGGTTTTTCACTTTAATTTTGAGTGTGACTCCAAATCCAGACCTCCATGGGTTGATACATTTGATTTCCATTGATCATTTTTGTGTGATTTTGTTGTCAGCACATTCAACTATGTAAAGAAAAAAGTATTTAATAAGAATATTTCATTCATTCAGATCTATGATGTGTTATTTTAGTGTTCCCTTTATTTTTTTGAGCAGTGTACTTGTATGTCTTTTTTAAATTAACAATCAACTATAGCAGAGTACATTTCACTTTTAGTTTACTTCCTTTGAGTTATAAGGGTGTAAAGCCTTATTTGAATATTTCTTAATGTGTTACATTATGGTGGTTTGCAATGTGATATCCAACCTCTGTTGGAACCCAACTTCCAAGAAGATGGCCAGCACTTTAATATCACTCACAACTTGCATTTAGAATGCCTGTCAGTGTAGGGAAGAACTTACAATACATGAAGACTACCTACATCATGTAAACTAGAACAACTATCGCACTTGCTAACGGTTGCTATGAATCCAACTACTTATAGATCGGATTCGTTTAGAAAAAATGTATGTTTCTTATCTTTCAGTAGCATCATATGAATGTACTGTACATGCGAAAACACAGATATTGAAACAAAACATTTTAAACTCAACCTGCAAAAGAGAATGCTGGGAAATATGACAATGATGCCCCTCCCACATCTGTGGATAACTCCGTAGACTTAACTCCCTGTCTCTGGTTACTCTTAATGTAGTTAAAAGTACTCCATCCCAATGAACTACAGTCATCAACACTAACTTCAGGGAGCGTATCATTCTCTTGAGGGTTCAGATAACTCCCAGTAGAGTCAATTTAACCCTAATTTCTTTAACACTGGGATTTCAACCATTCTTGATCTACTGTTTGTATGCTAATGAATGGACTCTCCTGCCCAGCCTTACTTCTGCCACCTGCCCACCTGCCAACCCGCCCAAACCTTACATGCCCCTGCTCCCCACACACACTAACAGCAGGCTCACTCACCTCTTCCCAGTACCATCAACAACCCGATTGTCCCTTCTGCTCCAATCCGAATCAGAATCCCTCTCGTCCTTAGCCCTGGAGAGTTGGTTGATCAGTGCCAGAGAAGGATAGAGAAACAGAGAGAGAAAGCAAGAGAGGAAAAGGAGGCATGGAGAGCGCTCCCCCCTCCCCCCAATCTCCACCCTGGGAACAGGTTGGAGCGGTCCTCCTCCAGAGGACACAAACACAGACGCCCGGGCCAGTTCTTCCTTGATATTCTGGTTGTGCAGAAATCCCCAAAAACCGGCCCAACCGGCTTTATGAACCCTAGAAAAAAGAGAGAAACTCAAACACACAACAGAGAAAGTCAAACACACAATGCCATGCATTAAATGTTTCACTCCTACAATTCTGAATTAAGAGAGGAGATCTTTAAGAAAATACATAAATCATGGTCTATTAATACTGAGTTATGATTGAGTGAATAGAGAATAGTGAATACATAATACTACTGAATAAACAATGATTTTGATGACTTTTTTCTACTTGAGCGGAGTACCCGTATTATGTCATCTAAAAATGTAAGAGTGACTTTAAGAGACACTTGGTCAAATTGTGCAAAATATTTTTGAGGTTTTAGATAGGAACATGTAATTCTCTGATTGTGCGTTTCTCTGAATGCTAACAAATTAAAACAGGTATTTTTTAAATATATTTACAAATGGGGTGGACACAATTATCAAAAGTAAATCCCGGATACACAAATTATTATGATACACTATGTTATGCTAGGTATGTTTACATAAGACAGAAGGTCATTTAAGGCAAAAACAAAAAGAAGGGTGGTTGGTCTGGGTGGATGGGTAGGTGTATGACGCAAATGTCTAGCAACCCAAAGGTTGCGTGTTTGAATCTCATCACGGACAATTTTAGCTAATTAGTAACATTCAACTGCTTACTACTTTTAGCTACTTTGCAACTGCTGCATGTTAGCTAACCCTTCCCCTTCCCCAACCCTAAACTTAACCCTTTAACCTGGCTCCTAACCTTAACCCTAACCTTAACCCTAATGCTAAACCCTAACCCCTAGCCTAGTTAACATTAGCCAGCTAATTAATGTTAGTGTTAACCCCCTAGTCACCTAGCTAATGTCTCAGTTCCAAAATCATGGGCATTAATATGAAGTTGGTCCCCCCCTTTGCTGCTGTAACAGCCTCCACTCTTCTGGGAAGGCTTTCCACTAGATCTTGGAACATTACTGAGGGGACTCGCTTCCATTCAGCCACAAGAGCCTTAGTGAGGTTGGGAAATGATGTTAGGTGATTAGGCCTAGTTCGCAGTCGCCGTTCCAATTCATCCCCAAAGGTGTTTGATGGGGTTGAGGTCAGGGCTCAGTGCAGGCCAGTCGAGTTCTTCCACACCAACCTCGACAAAACGTTTCTGTATAGACCTAGCTTTGTGCATGGGTGCATTGTCATGCAGAAACAGGAAAGGGCCTTCCCCAAACTGTTTCCACAAAGTTGGAAACACAGAATCATCTAGAGAATGTCATTGCATCCTGAAGCATTAAGATTTCCCTTCACTGTAACTAAGGGGCCTAGCCCAAACCATGAAACACAGCCCCAGACCATTATTCCTCCTCCACCAAACTTTAAAGTTGGCACTATGCATTGGGGGCAGCTAGCGTTCTCCTGTCATCCGCCAAACCCAAATTTGTCTGTCGAATTGCCAGAGTGTGAATCATGATTCATCACTCCAGAGAACACATTTCCACTGCTCCAGAGTCCAAAGGAGGCGAGCTTTACACCACTCCAGCTTACGCTTGGCATTGCGCATGGTGAGCTTCGGCTTGTGTGCAGCTGGAAATGGAAACTAATTTCATGAAGCTACCTGACGAACAGTTCTTGTGCTGACATGCTTCTAGAGGCAGTTTGGAACTCAGTAGTGAGTGTTGCAACCGAGGACAGATGATTTTTACACGCTACTTGCTTCAGTACTCGGCGGTCCCATTCCGTAAGCTTGTGTGGCCTACCACTTCCTGGTTGAACCGTTGTTGCTCCTAGATGTTTCCACTTCACAATAACAGCACTTACAGTTGACAAATTGACTTGTTGGAAAGGTGGCATCCTATGACGTGCCACGTTGAAAGTCACTGAGCTCTTCAGTAAGGAGAGTAAGGCCATTCTAATGCCAATGTTTGTCTATGGACATTTTATAACTGTCTGCTCAATTTTACACACCTGTCAGCAACGGGCACTAACTACTAAATGGAGTGTCTCGGATTTACGTAAAGAATAATATGAAATGCTTTGACACCAGGTTGCTACAATTGAAGTCGGAAGTTTACATATACTTAGGTTGGAGTAATTTTTTCAACCACTCCACAAATATCTTGTTAACAAACTATAGTTTTGGCAAGTCAGTTAGGACATCAACTTTGTGCATGACACAAATAATTTTTCCAACAATTGTTTACAAACAGATTATTTCACCTATCATTTACTGTATCACAATTCCAGTGGGTCAGAAGTTTACATACACTAAGTTGACTGTGCCTTTAAACAGCTTGGAAAATTCCAGAAAATGATGTCATGGCGTTAGAAGCTTCTGATAGGCTTATTGACATAATTTGAGTCAATTGGAGGTGTACCTGTGGATGTATTTCAAGGCCTACCTTCAAACTCGGTGCCTCTTTGCTTGACATCATGGGAATATCAAAAGAAATCAACCAAGACATCAGAAAAAAAATTGTAGACCTTCGCAAGTCTGGTTCGTCCTTTGGAGCAATTTCCAAACGCCTGTAGGTACCACGTTCATCTATACAAACAATAGTATGCAAGTATAAACACCATGGGAACACACAGCCGCCACACCGCTCAGGAAGGAGACACGTTCTGTCTCCCAGAGATGAACGTACCTTGGTGCGAAAAGTGCAAATCAATCCCAGAACAACAGCAAAGGACCTTGTGAAGATGCTGGAGGAAACAGGTACAAAGGTATCTATATTCACAGTAAAACGAGTCCTATATCGACCTGCTCAGCAAGGTAGAAGCCTCTGCTCCAACCGCCATTAAAAAGCCAGACTATGGTTTCAACTGCACATGGGGTCAAAGATCGTACTCTTTGGAGAAATGTCCTCTGGTCTGATAAAACAAAAATAGAACTGTTTGGCCTTAATGACCATTGTTATGGTTGGAAGGAAAAAGGGGGAAGCTTGCAAGCCAAAGAACACCATCCCAACCTTGATTCACGGGGGTGGCAGCATCATGGTGTGGGGGTGCTTGGCTGCAGGAGGGACTGGTGCACTTCACAAAATAGATGGCATCATGAGGCAGGAGAATTATGTGGATATATTGAAGCATCATTTCAAGACATCAGTCAGGAAGTTAAAGCTTGGTCTCACATGGGTCTTCCAAATGGACAATGACCCCAAGCATACTTCCAAAGTTGTGGCAAAATGGCTTAAGGACAACAAAGTCAAGGTATTGGAATGGCCATCACGAAGCCCTGACCTCAATCCTATAGAACATTTGTAGGCAGTACTGAAAAAGCGTGTGCGAGCAAGGAGGCCTACAAACCTGACTCAGTTATACCAGCTCTGTCAGGAGGAATGGGCCAAAATGTACCCAACTTATTGTGGGAAGCTTGTGGTAGGCTACCCGAAACATTTGACCCAAGTTAAACAATTTAAAGGCAATGCTACCAAATACTAATTGAGTGTATGTAAACTTCTGACCCACTGGGAATAAGAAATAAAAGCTGAAAAAAATAATTCTCTCTACTATTATTCTTACATTTCACATTCTTAAAATAAAGTGGTGACCATAATAACTGACGTGAGACAGGGAATTTGTACTAGGATTAAATGTCAGGAATTGTGAAAAACTGAGTTTAAATGTATTTGGCTAAGGTGTATGTAAATTCCGATTTCAATTGTATATCAGCTGTGCTGTGAATCACAATTGTGTGATAAACTGATTACAGAGATTGCTATAGGAAAAACATTTTAATCTAAATCTGTCTGTTTAAGCTAAAAATATCTAGTTTGTGATTTAGTGACCAAACAATTTGAGCTACACCCTAATTTGACCGCCCTACATGTGGAAGAGGTTTAGTGCCAACTTCCTTTTGATTTATGTTTTGTTTTTCCATATACAGTATGAATGTGTTATTCAATACGTTTCTATGGGCTAATAGCAGTAAGGCCAAATTCAATGTTTCATCAAATAATATCCTAAAATTCTAATTCAAATAGCTAAATGATCCTTCGTATGACCATCTCAAAACAATTCCATATGCTAGCTTAGTAGAAGTTAACATAGATATCTTTATCTTAAATAGACAGATTTTGTGCTACACACTAATATGACCACTCTATAGAAAGGTGAGACTCTCACAACACATACATGTTTTGCTCTAAGCCTCACAAGACTTGTCTGAAGGTAACGTGGGACCAGTTTAAAAAATGTATGGACGTGCAGTACCAGTCAAAAGTTTGGACACACCTACTCATTCCAGGGATTTTTCTTAATTTGTACAATTTTTTTCACATTGTAGATATGGAATCATGTACTAACCAGAAAAGTGTTAAACAAATCAAAGTATATTTTAAATTTGAGTTTCTTCAAAGTAGCCACCCTTTGCCTTGATGACAGCTTTGCACACTCTTGACATTCTCTCAACCAGCTTATTATGTAATCACCTGGAATGCATTTCAATTAACAGGTGTGCCTTGTTCAAAGTTCATTTGTGGAATTTCTTCCCTTCTTAATGCGTTTGAGCCAATCAGTTGTGTTGTGACAAGGTAGGTGTGGTATACAGAAGAACAGCTCAAATAAGCAAAGCGAAATGACAACCCATCATTACTTTAAGGCATGAAGGTCGGTCAATCCAGAAAATGTCAGCAATTTTGAAAGTTTCTTAAAGTGCAGTCACATAAACCATCAAGCACTGTGATGAAACTGGCTCTCATGAGGACCACTACAGGAAAGGAAGACCCAGAGTTACCTCTGCCGCAGAGGATAAGTTAATTAGAGTTACAAGCCTCAGAAATTGCAGGCCAAATAAATGCTTCACAGAGTTCAACATCAACTGTTCAGAGGAGACTGTGTGAATCAGGCCTTCATGGTCGATTTGGTGCAAATAAACCACTACTAAAGGACACCAATCATAAGAAGAGACTTGCTTGGGCCAAGGAACATGAGCAATGGACATTAGACCGCTGGAAATCTGTCCTTTGGTCTGATGAGTCCAAATTTGAGATGTTTGGTTCCAACCGCCGTCTCTTTGTGAGATGCAGAGTAGGTGATCGGATGATCTTTGCATGTGTAGTTCCCACGGTGAAGCATGGAGGAGGAGGTGTGATGGTGTGGGAGTGCTTTGCTGGTGACACTGTCTGTGATTTATTTAGAATTCAAGGCACTCTTAACCAGCATGGCAACCACATTCTGCAGCACAGCGCCATCCCATCTGGTCTGGACTTAGTGGGACTATTATTTGTTTTTCAACAGGACAATGACCCAACACACCTCCAGGCTGTGTAAGGGCTATTTTACCAAGAAGGAGAGTAATGGAGTGCTGCATCAGATGACCTGGCTTCCACAATCAACCGGCCTCATGCCAAATGAGATGTTTGGGGGTTTAGGCTAGGTTTCTGTACAGCACTTTGTAACATCAACTGATGTAAGAAGGGTTTTATAAATACATTTGATTGATTGATTTGGGATGATTTGGACCGCAGAGTGAAGGAAAAGCAGCCAACATGTGCTCAGCATATGTGGGAACTCCTTCAAGACTGTTGGAAAAGCATTCCAGGTGAAGCTGGTTGAGAGAATGCAAAGAGTGTGCAATCTGTCATCAAGGCAAAGGGTGACTATTTGAAGAATCTCAAATATAAAATATATTTTGATTTGTTTAACACTTTTTCTTTGGTTACTACATGATTCCATATGTGTTATTTCATAGTTTTGATTTCTTCACTATTATTCTACAATGTAGAAAATAGTAAAAAAAAAAAAAAAAAAACATTGAATGAGTAAGTGTGTCCAATCTTTTGAATGGTACTGTATATATGGAAGTGGTTTAGTTCGCAGAAAAATATGTTAAATATGGGGAACCCCCCCCCCCCCCCCCCGCCCCCCCCAAAAATCCTGGTCTGTCTTATATTTCCTAGATTTTAGACAGATACATTTTTTTTACTATCTGTTTTTCCATACATGAATCTGCTATTCAATGCATTTCTACGGGTTGATAGCAGTAAGGCCAAATTCAATGTTTCACCAAATACATAAAATACCAAATCAAATAGCTAAATTATCCTTGGTATGACCATCTGAAATGAATTACATATGTTAGCTTAATAGTACCCCCCCAAGGTTGGGACTTAGAGTGTACTGTAGGACAGCAGCTGCAGCTATGGTTATGACGTTCACATGATAGCTAACACAATGACATGACAGTCACCTTCGCCCAACAATGCTGGTGGGCCACAAAACCTAGAGTTTCCTGATTCCTGAACACTGGACAGACCGGGTTGAACAACAACAAAAAACGTCTGTCGGTATGTTTCCACCCTGATGGATGCTGCAGACGTACAGGAACGCAATGAGAGCGTGACAGGAATGATCAAAATGCGGAATATTGTCAGTGCATAATTTACTCCGCCTCTTACAAAGGAGAAAAATAAGCCTCAAGGCTTTATTTGACTTGTTTCCTCAATAATTGTTTATGTATGTATTGTTGTCTCCGGCTGGCGCAGCCTAGCTCCTACTTTTAATTATACAATCAATTCGATCAATCACCCGAGAGTATGTCGGACCTCATATACACTTGAATGTGCCCTGTGAAGAACCCTAATTAGTTATTGATAATTCATCTGTTAATTGGTTATTGATGCCTTGATCATAAATAAAAAGGAACCTGATCTCAGATTTGCGGCTAAGCTCTTATTATGGGCACAATGCCGTCAGAGTCCATTCTAGTAACAATGCGTGCAAAAATAAGTGAGGCACTTAAGCACTTCAACTCTTCACTAGAGGTCCCTGAGAGAGAGAGAGAGAGAGAGAGAGAGAGAGAGAGAGAGAAAGAGAGAGAGAGAGGGGGCGGAAGGAGGGAGAGAGGTGTGTTTGAGGGAGAATGGGCCTACTCTTTTTGACCAGGACTGGAATAACAACCCAGTTTCCTCTTGTCCTGCTCACGCTAATCTAAATGTCATAGGAAAAGCATCTGCTGCTGCCTCTCTCTCTCTCTTTCTGGGCTCGCTTGAGCGGTAAGGCGAAAGCAACCGACTAGATGAAAGTCAAGGAGTGAAGTCGGTGGGAGGTGCATCTGCGAGTCGGAGTTTTCCAACAGCAAGGCTTAGATCAACAAGGCAGTGTTGCCATTGTTTCTAGAAGTTGTTCTTTATAATGTTGAAATAAACATGTCTCCAACCCCCATATCATACACTCACAAACAGAAAATACATCTGTGTACATTGTACAATCAATTAGTGAGAGAGAGCCTCAAATATCACATTCATTTGTACATATCCAGTATATACAGTATATACATGAATTGCGGCAAAGTTGGTTCCTGTTTCAGTCACGTCTCTGGTCAAGTTTGCGTGGGTCAAACAAAACCACCCTAATGATTGGTTGACAATGGAGCCTCCCGCAACGCAGGCAATGGCTGCAGGAGGAAGTTGGCGAAGAGCAACTGCAGAAACTTGCAACTGCAGTCAAAACTTACTGACCTTTGATCACATGATTTCTGTAAAGTTCATGCAGTCGACATGTAGACGTCGTAAAAAGGCAGTGACCATAGACTTGATATGTGCCCTCTCTATTTTCTCTGCCACTTCCCCTCTCTGGCACACACATTCAACTGTGAGATTTTTCTAAATGTATATGAGGGCCTGATGACGTTCTTCCTCATGAAAATACACAGGATATGATATGCATAATATGGCTAATATGAAATGGCTCTCCAAATGAAGTGCCTTGGGTACTGTACCTTTAACTTGACAGAATATTTTCCTATTATTTATAGTAAATGGGACGTGGAGTCAATGAGGGAAAGGAGGAACATGACTTAACGGAGAGGTACAACGTCTTCACAATCATATCAGAATAAGTGTGCTTTATAGAGTGAGTCTGTCTCAAGGACTTCCTTTGCTAAAACAACAAAGAGCAGAAACTTCAGCCTAACTTTCAGTACCTGCCATGTAGCACTCTGTCTGCCTCCCTCTGTCTGCCTCCCTCTGTCTGAATCAGTTCACAGAATCAATTTTCTCCGATTTTGAGAAGAGTTACATTTGTGGCCTCTAGGAATTTTAAAAACCATGCAGTCTTCAAAATATGTTATGATGTTAAACTAAAATGAATGTCCTCTCCCACACACGTTATATATTATCATTACCTTGACCTACGTATGTGTCAATAAAACATTCACAAAGCCATACATCACACAACTGACTGTTTTACAATGTTTTCACATCGTAATACAGCCAGGACCAGATCTCAGATCAGTTGGTTTAGACCTACAGTACACAGAGCAGTAAAAAGGGAAGTGAGGGAGTAACACTAATCATATGGGCGTGGTCATTTTCACTTATATAACTCCTTTGTGAGATTCAAGAGAATATAAAGATGATATAGCCTAACAACAATCTCTCACATGAAAAGACAGAACCTTTCCATAACTCTTCTATCTGCAGGTTGGCTGGTGATTCAGACACAAACCCTGGTTTGTTCTCTTCAGGCCGGGGTACAAATCACAGTGCTAAGTATGCCCAGTCTGACAGCCACCCCCAGAGACCAGCTCACCCCTGGAGCCTAAATCACTGGTAGTAGTGACACCACTCCATACACTCCTCTCTCCTCTCCCCACTCACCTCTGAGCTGCAGCTATGCCTACAGCAGTGGATAGAGTGATGGTCTTTTACAATGTTCATTATTATTCATTTCATGCAACATTAGTTTGCTTGAAGATACACGGTGTAAGGGCTGCACTTCTCAAATGATCTATGCTGTAAAGATGACATAATATTTTCCACCCTGGACAGGTTAGAGCGCACGCATGAACGCACACATGAATACATGCATGAACACACACACACACACACACACACACACACACACACACACACACACACACACACACACACACACACACACACACACACACACACACACACACAATCCCAATCCAGAGTCTCCCGGCAAAGATAAGACATCAAAGAAGGAGGCAGATTTACAAGACACCACAGACGGCCTTTAAAAAATACTGCTGTTCAAATGTTTATGCAACATCATCTATGTCAGACACATGGGGGTGGAAAACACTGCCTCTCAGTGCGGAACTGGACACTCTGGAGATGAATTGATACCTATGAATCTATGAGACAGTTTGTTTTCTCTAGAAGAACTTTCATGGGGAAGTATGTTTATATCAGTTCTGGTTAGTCTGGACTCAGGAGTTGTCAGGTGCGCTTTGGACATCTTAAGCATTCAACTTCACCGAGGCTTACGCTGACACTGTAAGTCATTCAAAGGTGATTTCAATCCGGAACTGAACACCCTATTTAAGAACAATGTTAGAAAACAAATCTGATTGGCCAATATAGATGAAAGGGGTGGGATGTTGGGACAAACCCTGTGCAGTATGAACAACATAAACCAGATATTACCCAGACTCCAGTTCTCCAGTACCCAGTGGGTATTTTGACCTTTCTGATTGGGGTGAATGCAGTCTGCCTTCCACCCAGAGTGAAGGCTCTCCTCTCCTCTGAGTGTGTTGATCTACTGATAAGGTGGTTGGACACAGACATGACGTGGGTGTGAAACACAAAGGACAGAGAAGGCGGTGCTCTGTTACTGTACGTCTGTCTGTCTGTCTGTCTGTCTTTCTTTCTTTCTTTCTTTCTTTCTTTCTTTCTTTCTTTCTTTCTTTCTTTCTTTCTTTCTTTCTTTCTTTCTTTCTTTCTTTCTTTCTTTCTTTCTTTCCTTCTTTTGGACCTGTGCCCATGTGTACCCACAGAGAGTAGCCCAGAAAACCACTGCCTTACTGTACCTTTCACCTCCTATTCTACCACCTATTCTCTCTTACATGTTGGCAATTCCTTGAAACAACCACAGGGGGGTGCTGGAGAATAATTGAACAAACCTTTCTCATGACATCAGCAAAAAGGGCTAATGCCAAAACCCACAGCCCATGGGTGCTGAAAACAACTCACTATCACTATATTCATTTACTAGCACATATTTTCATTTGCAAGATACTGCTAAGCCATGTGTAAGGTACTGGTGTCACAGAAAAGACCATAGATGTGGAACCTGATATATTGTCTGTGGGAGGGACCCGCCAGCCTGTGTCTGTAGTGTGTGACCCCACTGTACTGATCCAGGTCATGGCTCCTCTCCTCAGCTGAGCCAGAAAAACACCATGACAAAGCTGAGCTCCACGTCCCCTCCAAGGCCACCCAGCACGATGAATAAACCTGGGACGTCAAACAACCGGAGAGCCTGGATTTATTCCTCCTAACACAGCACAGAGAGAGAGAGAGACAGAGAGAGAGAGAGATAGAGAGAGAGAGAGATAGTGAGAGAGATAGAGAGAATATTAGAGAAATACATTAATAAAGTAAACGTGGGCGAGTGTAGTTTGTGAACACATTAAACGTCCAATGTCCAGGAAAGTCCAGGCGATTTGGAAACTATCGTCACAGCATTAGAAATCTTTTGAGTTGTTCCTGTCTGGCCTTTCCACTAAGTAGCTGTATAGCCGTGCTTGTGTAGGAGCTTCAGATATCTCCTTGAGGCCTGATCGTAGTGTTTACCTATGCCGAAGTGGGCCAGTCACACTCTCATCTCCGGTACCACTTCACAAGCATTAACACACTGGAGTGGCCTCTATTAACTAGGAGAGACACGCCCTACAGTACAGATACACGCACACAGACAAGCACGTATAGAGTATATGCGTGTCCATGCACACACACATAAACACGTATACACACACACACACACACACATGCAACCACACAAACACACACACTGTGCTGGGGAGATTCAAGGGTTTTGTCAAGGTCATGCTAGCAGCAGTGAGGAACAACAATGCTAGTGGCTTTACATAATGTAGATGCACATTTGAGTTCTGTCTCCAAGATCACATCATGTGAACCCTATGCTGCAGTAGTCAAGAGGTGCAGCTTGGCATATTTCTATGCCTGTTGATTTGTTTAGTTGTTTGTCTGATGCTGACGGTGAGTGTGTTGAGGGGACTTCCTGTCAGTGCCATTCTGTTTCCTGTGTCTTCCCCCCACCCCAACAGGACGCCCTGGCTTCCCCTCAGAGTGAGGCTGTTCCTGAACTGATAAAAGGTGCACTGCCTCTCTCTCTTTCTGTGTGTGTGTGTGTGTGTGTGTGTGTGTGTGTGTGTGTGTGTGTGTGTGTGTGTGTGTGTGTGTGTGTGTGTGTGTGTGTGTGTGTGTGTGTGTGTGTGTGTGTGTGTGTGTGTGTGTGTGTGTGTGTGTGTGTGCTTGTGGGAAAAAAAACTCTATATCATGAGGTTACTATATATGAGAAAGCCATTCAGCAGAAACACACATTATCAGTTGAGATACAAGAACATCCACTCCAGTGACCATAATCACATTTATGTGACTGACAAGCAGGCTGAAGTCACACAATATGAGAATAACCATCAGATAAACAGCTGGGAAGTGGGTTATCAGTAACAGCTACCAGTGGCCCTCTAACTGCAATAGAGAGATTAATTGATAACAGCCAGGCTGATCATAAATCAGTCAGGGATTGGACAGGCTGGCTGACTCAAGGTATGAGCATGCATTGATGATCAAATGGTTCTGCCTAGTGGAGTAAAAATGACCCCCCCCCCCCCCCCCCACGTACGCTGTTGTTTTTCAATAAATTACATCCCTCCCCTCCCCACCCAACAACACACACACACACACACACACACACACACACACACACACACACAGACACACAAAAGCTAAATGAATGAGCAGTGAACATGTGCAATGACCAAATACCTCTTCGTGGCCAGTAATAGAGATAGAGAAGGAGAGGGTCTTGGGGTTGACAGCAGGACTCAGGCTTGCATCTATCAGGTTTTTCAGTATAAGGGCAGAGAGTAAAGAGTAAAGGATCGCTTGGAGGAGGCCACAATTGAACAGATGTGGGAAAAAACTGTCCAAACACAGAGATTACGTTATAGCAGCTATCTAACATCCTTACACTGCTAAAATATATGATACGGATTTCAAATAATGTCTCCCCAAAACTGCCCTTATAACTAGAGCCTGTATTTTTGGTCTTTCTTTCTATCACTCTGTGACTTTATGTATATCAATACTAGAGGAATTTCCAAATAAATAATTACCCCTATCCTCTCTCCCTGCCTCCTGTTCAACTTTTTCTTCTTCAAACACTCTCTCTTCCTAACTCTCATCATGGTGTTGCGAAAGTGTATACAGATACGGGGGAGGAGAGGAGTGAGAGAGCATGGTATACCCCTCCTTCAGACTATGGGCTCACACTGAGAGATATTTGCCTGATTTACATCCTTTTTGAAGGCCAAGGCCCCTATCTCCCCTTCCATGATTCCTGCCTGAATGGGCACAGGATAACACACACACACCCTCTTACTTTAGTCTCTGACTCTCCTTCATACGCTTTCCATACCTAGAGTAGAGATATATGCAGTATGCAGTGGTTTCTAACTCTTGTCATCAGTGCTTTAAACCTTCATAACTGAAAAGATAACTTCCATCAGATCCTCCTCTCCACCTTCTCAGGGCTGGCCACCCCAGTCTCTGCATACTCTTGGATTGTATCCTACCTACCTATACCAAGTGATGTGGAGAGGATCTGTGTCTGCACCACGTACTCCCACTACTGGTGTACCCCAGGGATGGGTTCTAGGCCCTCTCCTCTTCTCTCCATGCACCAAGTCACTCGGCTCCGTCACATCTTCACGTGGTCTCTCCTATCATTGCTATGCGAACACTGAACTACTTTTTTCCTTCCCCCCTTCTGACACCCAGGTGGCGACATGCATCTCTGTGTGCCTGGCAGATATCTCAGCTTGGATGTCGACCCACCACCTAAAGCTCAAACTTAACAAGATAGAGCTGCTCTTCCTTCCGGGAAAGGCCTTCCCACTCCAAGACTTCTCCGTCACGGTTGACAACTCCATGGTGTCCCCCTCCCAGAGTGAAAAGGACCTTGGAGTAACCCTGGACAACACCTGTCATGTCATTCTCTGCAAACATTAAAGCAGTGACATGCTTCTGCAGGTTCATGCTCTACAATATCTGTAGAGTACGACCTTACCTCACATTGAAAGCGGTTCAGGTCCTAAGCCAGGCATGTCCTACAACTCACTGTTGGCTGGGCTGCCCACCTGGTATTCAACCTTCCAAAATTCTCCCATCACCCACTTCTCCGCACACTTCACTGGCTTCCAGTCAAAGCTTGCATCCACTACAAGACCATGGTACTTGCCAATGGAGCAGCAATAGGAACTGCCCCCTCCTACCTTCAGGCTCTGCTCAAACACTACACCCCAACCAAAGTACACCTTTCTACCCTCTCCGGTCTCTTGGCCCTCTGGTCTCTTGACCTCTGGTCTTTTGAGCTTTTCTCTGTCCTTGTGCCATATGGTGGTAACAGTAACCCCCCCGTGCAACCGTTGCTGACAGGTGTATAAAATCGAGCAAACAGCCATAGACAAACAGGAGCAGTAGAATGGCCCATACTGAAGAAGTCAGTCAGTTCGTAAAATGTTTGCCCTGATAGAGCTTCCCCGGTCAGGAGCAACAACAGCTCAGACGTGGATAGGTATGTCACACAAGCTCACAAAACAGGACCGCCGAGTGCTGAAGCGCGTGGTGCATTGAAATCTTCGGTTGCAACACTCACTACAGAGCTCCAAACTGCATCTGGAAGCAACTTCAGTACAAGAACTGTTCGTCCCGGAGCTTCATGAAATGTGTTTCCATGGCCGATAAGCCGCACACAAGCCTAAGATCACCATGGGCAATGCCAAGCGTGGAGGTGTAAAGCTTGCCGCCATTGGACTCAGTGGAAACGCATTCTCTAAGTGTTGAATCACGCTTCACCATCTGGCAATCCAACGGGCGGATCTGGGTTTGGCAGATGCCGTGAAGAACGCTACCTGCCCAAATGCATAGTGCCAACTTTAAAGTTTGGTGGAGGAGGAATAATGGTCTGCTGCTGTTCGGGATAGGCCCCTTAGTTCTACTGAAGGAAAATCTTAACGCTATACCATACAATGACATTCTAGATGATTCTGTGCTTCCAACTTTGTGGCAAGAGTTTGGGGAAGGCTCTTTCCTGTTTCAGCATGAAATAGCTTGTCGAGATTGGTGTGGAAGAACTTTGCTGGCCTGCATAGAGCCCTGACCTCAACCCCATTGAGCCAGAGAAAGCCAAGAGTGTGCACAGCTGTCATAAAGGAAAAGGGTGGCTACTTTGAAGAATCTCACATATAAAATACATGTAACACTTTTTTGGTAACTACTGTATATGGTATATGATCAATATACCACGGTTAAGGGCTGTGTCCAGACACTCTGCATTGCGTCGCCCCCCCCCCGTGCCTTAATGCTTAAATATACACTGAGCGAACAAAACATTAGGAACACCCTCCTATTATTGAGTTGCACCCCTTTTGCCCTCAGAACAGCCTCAATTCGTTGGGGAATGGACTCTACAAGGTGACAAAAGCATTCAACAGTGATGCTGGCGCACGTTGACTCCAATGCTTCCCCCAGTTGTGTCAAGTTGGCTAGATGTCCTTTGGGTGGTGGACCATTGTTGATACACACGCGAAACTGTTGAGCAAGAAAACCCAGCTGCGTTGCAGTTCTTGACACAGTCAAACCGATGTCCCTGGCACCTACTACCGTACCCTGTTCAAAGGCACTTAAATAAATATTTGTCTTGCCCATTCACCCTCTGAATGGCACACATACACAATCCATGTCTCAATTGTCTCAATGAGTAAAAATCCTTCTTTAATCCTTCATCTACACTGATTGAAGTGGATTTAAAATGTGTCATCAATAAAGGATCATAGCTTTCACCTGGATTCACCTGGTCAGTCTATGTCATGTTTTGTTCACTCAGTGTATATACGTAGTGAAGGCAAAGAACATTGATGGTTCTATCCCTAACCCCAGAGTGTCATGGGGATTTTAGAAAACCACAGCTAGCCTAAAAAAAAATGAACCCACTCACACCAAACTCTGCAATGACAGCTAATGTTCCCTTTTAATTTGTTTCAGCTGTTTTGACATTTTAAATCCATATTAATGATGCCTCATGATTTTGCTTGGTCATAAATGGCTAGCTGACGTCCGGCACGGTTAGCTCTCTCTATGGAAGGGGGAAGGTCTAATTCCTATTTTGAAACATTGTTGCCGAAGTCTCAGTGGCAAACAGCAAGGTTCATACAAACCTGTGCTGTTACAAACCTCAATTCTAGCTTGAAGCAAGCATAATGTGTTTAATATATGCATACTCTCTTCGATAAAAAAACAGGGTTCTATATAGAACCTTTTAGTCAATTCAACATTTTACTGCCATTCTGATTCAAAAACCAACTGCCATTCCAGCATGGCAAAGCAAGAGGACGGTGGTTGAACCAACTTGCAAGTAGCTAACCAATGAGCACATTCTTTTACAATGTATTAAGGTAGGCAAAGTTGACTATTTAATAAAAATGTGTGAAGCCAAAGTAATATGATAAACTATAGGCTAGATAAATAAAGTTGAAAGGTTTTTATAATTTGAGCAGTTTTGTAAGCTAGCTAATTTAGGTAGCTAAACAGAAAAAGCTAGCCAACTAACTCTTTCAAATAAACATGATTTTATTATGGGATATGCCAAATAGAGAGCTACAGACACAGCCTGACTTATATTTCAGTGTTTCAGTGCGGAGTCAATTGAAGGGACTATGTTTTTTGAAGCCCTTAGAAAACTGTTGCTGACTGAGAGGAGGTATGTATAAAGTATTTATAGTAAATTATGTTTCATAAGTCTTCAATAGCCTAGTTAATCATTATATGACTTTTAACACACTATGTTTTGTTCAATCTGCCAGTAACCCAGAACTGTCAGAGGCAGAGAATCTCTGTTCTTCTACATCATAATAATAATATGTATGCATAGAATGTTGTCTTCATTTTGGGAGACTCATTTATGCTTATTTCTGAAGATGAACTAATGTTTTTGCTCCCCTTTCTTCTTCTCTGGAACCACTTCTCTGGAACTGCTACCGGGCAGTAGGTAGCCCAGCAGTAAGGAGTTGTGGCAGGAGCTAGACCTGTGGCTGAAGGTGGCCAGTTTGAATCCCGGGCCGGGAGCTGATTCTTTTTTGTTGTTGCAGGAATGATCTGACAACTGGAGGGCTGGGGTTATTAATATGAAATATGAATAACATTCCACCGTGAGGCCACTAGAGGGAGATTTGGTCATTTGACTGCAGCTTGGGGGGGGGTGGTCTGCTGTTTGGGGGTTGAGAACAGAGCAGAAGACACGTTTTTATTGTTCGCTGTAACTAATGGACAAGGTTGTATTGTATTTTATTGTATTGTATAGAAGTCAGCCAGAGCTGACGTGGGCCAACATTCAAACAATGTTTGCATATAATGACAATAAATTCAAAAAGCTATGCTGGTATTCTTTTGTCCATTACTTAATTGTTTATTAAATTATATTCTTAACTTAAAATATGACTATTTAATGGTAGTGGACATAATTTATGCAGGGTTCTATATGGAACCATTTTGGTTCAGTGATGAAGAACCTCTAGGGTTCTGACCAAAGAACCCTATACAAGGGTTCTATATAGAACTTTTAGGGGTTCCGTGTATGAAGCAAGTGATAGAACCCTTGTTGGTTCTAAAAGGAACCTTGTTTTCTAAGTATCATGACACAAGGCGAGACCCAGATGCAGACACAGGAGGCAGATGGTTGGAGTCTTACAATGTTTATTAATCCAAAAGGGTAAGGCAAGAGAATGGTCGTGGACAGGCAAAAGGTTCAAACCCAGTTCAAAAGGTAACAAGGGCAGGCAGAAACAAAGTCAGGATGATCAGGTAGGTGGGAAAGTAGTCCAGAGTCAGGCAGGGGTCAAAACCGGGAGGACTATCAAAAAGAGAATAGCAAAAGGAGTACGGGAAAACACACTGGTTGACTTGACTAACATACAAGACGAACTGGCACAGAGAGACAGGGAACACAGGGTTAAATACACTGGGGGAAATAAGCGACACCTGGAGGGGGTGGAGACAATCACAAGGACAGGTGAAACAGATCAGGGCGTGACACTGAGTGCATGATACCTACTAATGGTATAGTTACTTTAGAAATAAACTAAAGTCGAAGGTTGGTTGGGGTGGATTGCTGGGCATAATCCATGACCTTCTAGCAATCCAAAGGTCGGTTGTTTGAGTTGCGTTGGGGACACTGTAGCATTTTAGCTATTCCTTTCCCTAACCCTTATTCTGAACATAACCCAATTCACGTAACCTTTTACATAAATTCACCTTACCTTAATCGTTTTAGTTCTAACCTTTTACGTAAATTATTCTAACCTTTGTTGTTAGTTCCCCAAACCGCCAACATAAATGATCCCCTTAATTCTCCTTTGTTGTTACTGTGCAACAAGCAACCTTGTCTCAGAGGAATACGTAGAATACTAGGCTATTCATCGTCCAAGACATATGATAAGTAACGTCATCCAATTCGCTATTCTATTCCCAATGTAACCTAATTTAACGTAATATATCATACTATAGTAAATGGAGTGTTACAGATTTACGTACTGAGTAATGCAAATTCCGCTGAGATCACGTTGCAAACAAGGCTACAACTTAGTGGACTACCTCTTTCAAGTATACACGCAAATAGGTATGCAGAGATCAAGTGAGAGATCATAAAAGTTCATTAATACAGAGAAATGTGGTTGACTGTCTGCCTCTCAGCAATCAGCAGCTCACCCAGTTATGGCCCCATCTGCTGTCAGCAAGGCCATTCGTCCTGAGAGGAGCCAATGAGCGATAGCCCCAGCTCTGAGCTTGGAGAGTGACATTGAGGGAGATGCTCCAAATAGCTCTGTAGTGTTTATGGGCTCCTGTCTGGCTGATAGAAAGCAGAACCCCCGATAGGAAAAAAAGCAATTAGGCAATTACACCATGCGGGCCTATTAGGAGGGCTGGATCACAGTGTTTTCTTAGCCTCTTTATGGGCCGATAAGGTACAGGCTGAAAAATTATAAAATGGAGAGTGCAGATCACATCCAGAGGAGTCTGAGAAGAGGGATGGGGATGTGGGAGATTCTTGGAAGAGGGTTAGGGCCGTGGAGGGGCTTTTTAAAGGAGGGTCTCTTAAGAGGAGGAATGATGCTCTGACAACTTTGTTCAACTTTGAACTCAGTCCAGGAAAATGTAATGATTGGAAATGAAATATTGTCACACTAATAGCTTTAAAGGTCCAATGCAACCATTTTAAAATCAATATTAAGTCCTTTCTGGGTAACAATAACCATGTTTCCATCCACAGAGTAAAGTCCTACCATATAAAAACTATACCTCTCTTATCCATAACAATCTCATCATGTGGACTAGCCAGGCCACCCGTGATACAAGTCAATATTCGACGTCCATGGAGAGCCGAAACTACGCCCATGCAAACCTGCTGATTAGAAGGTCCTGTGTAGATTGTATTTTCAATCAACTATCAGGAAATGACAATGATTTAAAAAATCACACTTTTCCAGTTTTAGTTTCATCAGCGGTTGTACAATGAGATTAAACACAGAGGAAACCGAACTGCAATGGGCCTTTACCTTTAAAACCATACCTGATGTTACTCCAAAGCAGATGTCACCTAGAATTGGTGGTTCACCAATTACTTTGCAGACAGAGTTCAGTGTGTCAAATCGGAGGGCATGTTGTCCGGTCCTCTGGCAGTCTCTATGGGGGTGCCACAGGGTTCAATTCTCGGGCCGACTCTTTTCTCTGTGTATATCAATGATGTTGCTCTTGCTGCGGGCGATTCCCTGATCCACCTCTACGCAGACGACACCATTCTATACACTTTCGGCCCGTCATTGGACACTGTGCTATCTAACCTCCAATCAAGCTTCAATGCCATACAACACTCCTTCCGTGGCCTCCAACTGCTCTTAAACGCTAGTAAAACCAAATGCATGCTTTTCAACCGATCGCTGCCTGCACCCGCTTGCCCGACTAGCATCACCACACTGGATGGTTCCGACCTTGAATATGTGGACACCTATAAGTACCTAGGTGTCTGGCTAGACTGCAAACTCTCCTTCCAGACCCATATCAAACATCTCCAATCGAAAATCAAATCAAGAGTCGGCTTTCTATTCCGCAACAAAGCCTCCTTCACTCACGCTGCCAAGCTTACCCTAGTAAAACTGACTATCCTACCAATCCTCGACTTCGGCGATGTCATCTACAAAATTGCTTCCAACACTCTTCTCAGCAAACTGGATGCAGTTTATCACAGTGCCATCCGTTTTGTCACTAAAGCACCTTATACTACCCACCACTGCGACTTGTATGCTCTAGTCGGCTGGCCCTCGCTACATATTCGTCGCCAGATCCACTGGCTCCAGGTCATCTACAAGGCCATGCTAGGCAAAGCTCCGCCTTATCTCAGCTCACTGGTCACGATGGCAACACCCATCCGTAGCACGCGCTCCAGCAGGTGTATCTCATTGATCATCCCTAAAGCCAACACCTCATTCGGCCGCCTTTCGTTCCAGTACTCTGCTGCCTGTGACTGGAACGAATTGCAAAAATCGCTGAAGTTTGAGACTTTTATCTCCCTCACCAACTTCAAACATCAGCTATCTGAGCAGCTAACCGATCGCTGCAGCTGTACATAATCTATTGGTAAATAGCCCACCCATTTTCACCTACCTCATCCCCACAGTTTTTATTTATTTACTTTTCTGCTCTTTTGCACACCAATATCTCTACCTGTACATGATCATCTGATCATTTATCACTCCAGTGTTAATCTGCAATATTGTAATTATTCGCCTACCTCCTCATGCCTTTTGCACACATTGTATATAGACTCCCCTTTTTTTCTCTACTGTGTTATTGACTTGTTAATTGTTTACTCCATGTGTAACTCTGTGTTGTCTGTTCACACTGCTATGCTTTATCTTGGCCAGGTCGCAGTTGCAAATGAGAACCTGTTCTCAACTAGCCTACCTGGTTAAATAAAGGTGAAATAAATAAAAAATTAAAAAAATAGAACATCCCTCTTTCTCAACACCGTCTTATATAGCATGCGGAAATGTACACAACTCACTCACCATATCACTTCATACCAAACCATCCATCTTAAACAAGCAGCCCACTTGAAACACTACGAGGTTAGCCTTCCTAAGCCTATAAACCTCTAGTAACGTTCCACCACTGGATTTTTGATTTGATTATGTATTTATAGTGACGTTGGCCAGTTAGCTGCTCATCATTGGCCAATGTTTTCTTTCCATGTGTTATGTCCGGTTTTTGTCCTAACCGAGGACCCCATTGGAAATAAGGGTTTTCTAATCAGCAGGGTTTTGACACAGTCATCAAATCAATCAATTCCCCCAAAATCATGCTAGTTGTTAGTCCTGGTGGTGGTTTCATGGTAGGGTTTGAGTTGATCGTACATTTCTCTGGTCTGGTCTGCTGAGTCAGAGGATCAAAGTTCTATGGCTATGGAGACTTGTCTCTCAGAATGGACCAGTGGACCTGCCACCTACCATAAATCTAACCAGAATGAGGAGCTGGACACCTGGGTGGTCTCTCTCTCTCCCTCTCTTCTCTCCTTCGCCTTTCTCCCTCTACCATTCCTTTCACATCGCCATACCTCTCCACAAAGCATGCTCTATTATACAAACCCTGATAAAAAGCCATAAACAGTATTCTGTCTTTCTCTCTTTAGCGCACTCGTTTTCTGCCTCTCCTTTCTTTTTCGGGGCCAGTTCTCCCCTCCCTTCTATTGAGACTCTGAGGTCCTCTAAATCCATTTCAAAACTAATAAACAATTGTCAAGTGAGAGAAAAAGCAGAGAGAGCACTTTAAAAGCACATCAAAGACCAGGGAGAAGAGCCATGAGGATGGGAAACATGGACGTCTAGCGAGCACACACACACACACACACACTGACACACATACACACACGCAACAACAACAACAACATGGTCAGATACAAGTCACTGTGGGTAATTATCATTACAGTTCTTTTATCGCTTTGGTGCTATTTTCACAAGTAAGTGGTGAATTTTCAAAACTCTTGGTACAAAACTCCAAACTGGTAACACTTGTAACGCAGCCAGTCTTAATTCAAAACCTTTCATTTTGTTTGAAGACATCTTTCACCACATAAGTACATTGGTTTAATCACCAAAACGGAACATAATGATATCTTCTCAATGTAGTTATTTTAACAACCAGTTAATCCAATAGCAGAAAAATTAAGGTAATGTTACAAACTTGCCCTTTGAATGTAGTGTGCTCCAGTACTGTAAATTACAGTACATTACACTGTTGTCCCATTAGGCAATACACTTGCACTACCCATTACATTGATTGAACATCACGTTTGTGATCAAAGGTGTGATCATTGAAGACATCTTTCACAATGTAATCCAATGAAAGAAAGGAAGAAACAATGTTTATTTAGCAGGTACTAGTTTGCGTCAAGCCTGTGTTGAGCATTTGACCACAGGTTCCCATCAACATCGCAGTAAATATGCTCATTGTTCACGCACCTGGGGGGAAACCTTTTTGTAAGGCGAATCCAAACCTGACATAGGTCTGGACTGAAATCATTGCATGCCTCATCCATGGCGTGAAGGAGGGTGGTACGCTCATGGGGATGACAATCATACATCTTCCACATGTGTTGTAATTGTGTATTGTATTTTACAGTATTATACTCTACTTACCTAGTGTAGTGGTCCTGTACATAGCTCGGTTCATAAGAGCATGGCACTAGCAACACCAGAGGTATGGGTTCGATTCCCACTGGGGTCACATACCAAAATGTGTTGACTGTTGTCACTTTGGATAAAAGTGTCATATATTACAGCACTGTACTGGCCAATGACATTTTAGTAAAGCAGTGTGATTGCACCAATGTGATAACAAAAAACTGTATGACAATTTACCTTCTCTGTCAGTTGAAGGGCAATGTAGACAATGAGAGACAGAAAGATGCCACTCTGTCGCTGCTTTAAAACCTCCCTCCCTCTAATTCCCTCCCTCCCTCTAATTCCCTCCCTCCCTCTAATTCCCTCCCTCCCTCTAATTTCCTCCTTCCCTCTAATTCCCTCCCTCTAGCTCCCTCCGACCTCCCTCCCTCTAACTCCCTCCGACCTCCCTCCCTCTAACTCCCTCCGACCTCCCTCCCTCCCTCTCCGTCCGTCACTGCCATAGTCTGGATGCTGTGGAGGAGCCAGGCTGGCTGAGACTAGGGGAGCCAGCCCTCCGTGGGGGCGGGGGGAGATAAGTTTACTTCACAGTCCATGACATAAATCACATCAAGACATGACGCTGGGACACTGAGCAGGACTACTGATAAAACTAGCAGGGGGAGAGAGAGACAGAGAGAGAGAGAGAGAGAGAGAGAGAGAGAGAGAGAGAGAGAGAGAGAGAAAGAGAGAGAGAGAGAGAGGGGGGGCGGAAGGAGGGAGAGAGGCAGAGAGAGACAGAGAGAGACAGAGACACAGAGAGAGAGAGAGAGAGAGAGAGAGAGAAAGAGAGAGAGGGGGCGGAAGGAGGGAGAGAGGCAGAGAGAGACAGAGAGAGACAGAGACACAGGGAGAGAGAGAGAGAGAGAGAGACTGAGTGGGAGAGAGAGAGACAGGGATAGAGAGAGAGTGAGAGAGAGAGATAGAGAGAGAGAGAAAAAAAGAGAGAGAGAAAAAAAGAGAGAGAGAGAGAGAGAGAAAAAGAGAGAGAGAGAGAGAGAGAAAGAGAGAGAGAGAGAGAAAAAGAGAGAGAAAGCGACCTTTCAGATTGCTTTCACTTCCAAAGCCCAACACCAAAAATGTTACAATGTACAGTCAGGGCCCTAATGAGTCCATAGGACTACAGGGAGAGGGGAATATCCAGAGACTGAGTAGGTGTCATTGTTTAAAGCAGCTGTCTGCTTCTGTTTCTCACTATTGTAGAAAAGAGGGATGTGATGATCTTGTTATTGTAGGCCAACTTGAATGACCTCATAGTCTTGAAGATAAATGGTAAGTCTATGTGGTGTTGCCTGTAGGACCCTATAGACTTTCATTCATAATCATTTAGACAACTTTGATTCGCCTTCTATAACTTTTGATAACTGCCCCTTTAATTACAAGGGGAGAAAATAGTGTGACAAAGTCATATGTCAGTCATCATCAAAACCTTTTGAATGATTCATGTCTCATATATGTTGGCACAGAAATAAGCCTCCTCTGCCTTGTCCTAGTTATTAAACCGGGGATCGTATGAGACGATTTTGACCTGGTACCGTCCGTCATACTTGGTTACCACATCAACGCGGTAAAAGAATGGGAGCTTATAAATAGTTTGACGGCCTTACATTTCTCCCGCTGTCTTAAATGAACTGTTTACCCAAGAGGCTGATTCGTTACAAAAACGAAACGTCCGTTTGTATACAGAAATGCCCACGGCCTGTATATACAGCATATCGCCAAGACACGCTAACACCTCACCAAGAATACCACGGGTTGTGGGCCCATCTATTAGGCGTTGAGGAAGGTCAAGAGAGTGTGCGACAAGAGCGGTAAGTAGAGAATCCTTCAAGAGAATAACGACATGCAGGTGGAAATAGAACCAATCTCGCGCAGAATGTTTGCACACATGCAAACACACGCACCCACACGCACACACATTCACAGTCTTACATTGGTACACAGTCCCTCCTCAGTCTTATCGGTGAGCAGTGAGATTGAGCTTGATCTCAGTATGGAAAAACTTGCAGCGGACATTAAAGCAAATAGGAATGAGTGTGCTTTCCTGGCCAGACTTTCAGTCTTTGCTGCTGGAGATAGCAGCTCCAGCAACCCTCCCACCTCTTTCACAAACCTGCCTGCAATAGCTGGCTGGCATACAGGCGCACACGTATGCTCATAGGCCTACACACATGTGCATGCTTAAAGTCATCATATACTAAGGTACACACAGTCAGAGAGAGAGATAAGGGGGGGGCTGAAGGAACAGCCCTCTCTGTGTGATGTGTTTGAGTCTGGTTCTCTCTGGTCAGTGGAGCCTGCTGCCTGTCAACTGTGAGTGGTCTTATCTTCCCCAAACATTGACTTAACCCTTTGTCTTACAGGACCTGGGACAATGAGACAGGCCCAAGGAATCCCAGCAGAGAGCCACAGAGACAGGCTGCTTGTTTTCTGATACCCTACTCCCTTCCCTTCTCTGGCCTGGTCTGCCTGACTCCACCCTGCCTCTGCCTCACACGTCACACACACCAAGGCTGCATGGAGCTACTGGTGACTAGCCTCTCCTTCTCTCTTCTCTCTGCATTTCTCACTCATCATCTAATCTCTCCTCTCCTCTCCCTCACTCACTCACCCTTTCCTTTCCCCTCCCTTAATCGCTCCACCCCAAAATGTAATTTGTTTCAACTTTAAGGTATACAGTATATTTCCTTGTCTTGATTTATTTGATTCACTCATTTCTTGTTCTAGACCAGCTGGCTCAAAGTATTTATGTCTTCTTTCGAATTCAAGCAGTCATCTCATACAGAGTATGCTGTAAATACCGTTGCTTATCTATGTGCGTTTAGAAGTGACTTGTCAGAAGAATGCTGCAATCAACCTTTGTCTTTGTGTCCACTTAGGGGTCGAGGGTTGGGGTTGGGGGCTGATGGGGGGGTTCAAAGGGGGTAGAGGCTTCATCAAGCGGAACAGGACTGGCCCTCTGAGAGGAGAGGATGGTTCTGATCTCCCCAGAAAGTCAAACGCTCCTCCTTTGTGCTCTATTTATGATCCCCCACCTTACAACCCAATCAGTGGCCCAGAAGTCGTACAGCTATTTTTTTCTCCTTCCATCCATCCCTGGCAGGCAGGGAGCTGAGTAAAGCACTTCTGTGAACTCTTGATCCCAAATGGAAGAGGACTGCAATGAGGAAAGGAAGGGGGGAAAAGAATGAGAAAAGTGACAGAAATACATCCAGCTCTCCTCCGCACACTCCCATGTATAATCAAACAAATCAGGATTCAAAATATTTCAAAATAGGAGGATCTGGATCTGGAGTTGCCTCTATAAATCTGTGAGGCTGTCTCTCTCTTTTCCCACCCCTGGTGTAACCGCTCAGCAAACCCTGCTGGATTTAACCCACTGGATGACAGCTCTTTTTATCTTTTCTCTCTTTCTCTGGTCTCTGCGTTCTTACCGTAAAATAAATAGAGAGCATCTATGTGCAGGAAACAGAGGCGAGGCATCTCTCCCCATTATGCAAAGTGCATGTTCGGGAGCACAGACTCACAGAAAACAGGGCGGGAGAGATGAAGTGAGAGAGAGAGAGAGAGAGAGAGAGAGAGAGAGAGAGAGAGAGAGAGAGAGAAGTATAGAAAGAGGGGGAGGGAGAAGTATCGATGTCAGAAGTAGGAACAAACACAAACACTTGTTTAGATCTGACCAGAGGGATAGTCTGACAGGAGACAGTGGAGCGAGAGAAAGAGGGGAGAGATGGAAGAGAATGAAAGAGAATTCCACATGTAGTCTTTACGATGGCCATAATGATCATTATTTAGTGCTGTGCTTAGGGTACAGGGTGGAATTACTGAGTATGACATCACCTCTGGAGCTTCATCAGAAGATCAAACAGACATGGCTGTTGGACCATGTGCACGGCATCGTTCATGTTTTAGACTTCAATGAAGAGACGTGAGCGTCGGCCATATTTTAACAGCGTGCTCTCATCGAATTGAAAACATGATGGAATTTCTGCTGTCTTAAATACTGTCAATTTCAGTTGAAGTAAATTAACCATTGCATGTAGGTTTTGCTGAGCTTGGCAATGACCCTGGTGTCAGTGTGTGTGTGTGTACGTTGGTGCGTGTGTGTGCGCGTGTTTGCGTGTTTATGCGTGTTTGTGTGTCTCTCTCTGGGGGTTTCTCTCTGAGAGAAGTGGAAGACAGCATTCCTGATGAGTCAGTGACCTCGGGGCTAAATAGGGGTGATGGTGAGGCTGAGCTTGAGTCATCGGTAGCTGATGGTCATGGGGGTGTCTGGTGATAGCTAATGAACAATGGGATGGAAAGGGAAAGATAGTGGACATGTAGTATAGGGGTGGGTATGGATTGGGGTAGAGTGGAGGGGTTTTAAGGAAGGTGGGAGGTAGGGGACTTGGGGGATACTGGCTGTCCTGTCTCCTCCTGTCCGTTGTCTGGATGGGGGTCTGAAGTAAAAATAACACCGCTATGGAGCCTCCATATAGCCTGACGCTGACGCCTGTGCTGACACTGAGGTGGCGCAGTGGGAACCAGGGAGCCGCGCCCCCTCCTGGGGCCAGTACCTGGTACCCATCACTCCACACCTCCATCCCCACCCCCACTCCCACCCTCCATCTCCTCCCTTCCCTCTCTCAGCCGCCCACCAGAGATGTTGCTCCTCTGAGGCTCCAGCTCAACAGATAAGACTACACCCTCCTCCAGTCCACTTTATTAGCCCCTACCCATCCACAAGATCCCCTGTAACCCATCTCTCACCATCCCCTGTAATTCAGACTGTAAAATACTGTACACTCACTGTAATGAGCAGATCCATGGGGCTATTCCAATGACATGATGAGGCAGGGGTTCGTGAGATAGCGTTGTTCTTGCTTGTAAGCAGGAGTGTAAGCAAACATGTTCCTCTCTGTGTTACTACCACAGAAAGTAGATTCACCCCCACACAGACCTGGGCCATGAGAAGTGGGGACAGAACATATTTGGCACACTGAGGTCAGGACGGGACATTATTTGAGCTACACTATATTCACTAAAGTATGCGGACACCCCTTAAAAATAGTGGATTTGGCGATTTCAGCCACATCCATTGCTGACAGGTGTATAAAATGGAGCACACCGCCATGCAATCTCCATAATCTCCATAGACAAACATTGGCAGCAGAATGGCCTTGCTGAAGAGCTCAGTGACTTTCAATATGGCACGATCATAGGATGCCACCTTTCCAACAAGTCAGTTTGTAAAATGGTCTGGGGCTGTTTTTCATGGTTCGGGCTAGGCCCATTAGTTCCAGTGAAGGGAAATGTTCAATTTTATAAGATTTTATGCTTCCAACTTTGTGGCAACAGTTTGGAGAAGGCCCTTTCCTGTTTCAGCATGACAATGCCCCTGTGGACAAAGCAAGGTCCATACAGAAATGTTTTGTCGAGATCGGTGTGGAAGCAAGTACCCGTAGCAATGCTCCAACATCTAGTGGAAAGCCTTCCCAGAAGAGTGGAGGCCGTTACAGCAGCAAAGGGGGGGAACAACTCCATGCTAATGCCCAAGATTTTGGAATGAGATGCTCAACGAGCAGGTGTCCACAAACTTTTGGTCATGTAAGTATATTTACCCAGAGTGATCACTGCGGTCAGGAAAAAACTTTGTTCTACCCAGTCCCAGTGTGGGCAATGATCCTGAACTGATAAATCACTTTCCACTGCGTTCAGTCAAGCCTCTTACTCTCTTGGAGGATAATCAGAGCTTAAAAGGCTGAAAGATGCAAACAAACAGCACAAACAATCATCTTCAGATCTCTCCTTTTGATCCCCTCTGTCCATACGGCTCCTCCTCTCACTGCCCCAAACTGTCCTCTCCACCTCATCCATTCCATTCTCTCCTCCCCTCCCTCTCTCTCTCTCTCTCTCTCTCTCTCTCTCTCTCTCTCTCTCTCTCTCTCTCTCTTTCTCTATTCAATTCAATTCAATTTAAGAGGCTTTATTGGCATGGGAAACGTATGTTTACAT
Source organism: Oncorhynchus nerka (assembly GCF_034236695.1). NCBI lineage: Eukaryota > Metazoa > Chordata > Actinopteri > Salmoniformes > Salmonidae > Oncorhynchus > Oncorhynchus nerka. The sequence goes on from NC_088402.1 coordinate 61,815,231, forward strand.
TGCCAAAGCAAGTGAACTAGATAATAAGCAATTGTGAAATAAACAATAAGAATTAACAGTAAACATTACACTCTCAAAAGTTCCAAAAGAATAAAGACATTACAAATGTTGTACTACTTGCAAATAGTTAAAGTTCCAAAGGGAAAATAAATAAACATAATTGTGGGTTGTATTTACAATAGGGCTTGTTCTTTGGAGTGGCAGGTAGACTAGTGGTTAGAGTGTTGGGCCAGTAACTAAAATGTTGCTATATTGAATCCCTGAGCTGACAAGGTAAAAATCTGTCTTTCTGCCCCTGAACAAGGCAGTTAACCTAGGCTGTCATTGTCATTGTAATAAGAATTTGTTCTTAACTGACTTGAAGGTTAACATTTTTAAAAATCACTGCTTGCCCTTTTCTTGTGGCAACAGGTCACAAATGTTGCTGCTGTGATGGCACACTGTGGTATTTCACCCAATAGAAATGGGAGTTCATCACAATTGGGTTTGTTTTCTGTATCTGTGTAATCTGAGGGAAATATGTGTCTCTAATATGGTCATACATTTGGCAGGAGGTTAGGAAGTGCAGCTCAGTTTCCACCTCATTTTGTGGGCAGTGTGCATATAGCCTGTCTTCTCTTGAGAGCCAGTTCTGCCTACGGCTGCCTTCCTCTATATACAAGGCTATGCTCACTGAGTCTGTACATAGTCAAAACTTTCACAGAGGTCAGGTATTCTGCTATTGTGTACTCTCTGTTTAGGGCCAAATAGCATTCTAGTTTGCTCAGTTTTTTTGTTAATTCTTTCCAATGTGTCAAGTAATTATCTTTTTGTTTTCTCATGATTTGGTTGGGTCTAATTGTGTTGCTGTCTTGGGGCTCTGTGGGGTCTGTTTGTGTTTCTGAACAGAGCCCCAGGACCAGCTTGCTTAGGGGACTCTTCTACATGTTCATCTCTCAGTAGGTGATGGCTTTGTTATAGAAGGTTTGGGAATTGCTTCCTTTTAGGTCGCTTCCTCTCTCTCACTCTCGGCCGTCTCTCCCCCTCCCCATCCCCATCCCCATCTGCTATCCCCTCTCTCTCCCTGTCTGTCTTTCTGCCCCTCCACTGAGTTTGATGGAGAGGGAGGGGGCTTGCGGGGGTTGAGTAAGCCTGGACTTGACCCCTGGTTTCTGGAATCTGTGGAGACGGAGTCTCCTCTCCAACAAACTCTAATGACACACACACACACAGACACGCACGCACACACACACACACACACACACACACACACACACACACACACACACACACACACACACACACACACACACACACACACACACACACACACACACACACACACACACACACACACACACACACACACACACACACACACACTTCTACATGAACAACACTGATAGCCCCCATCCATCCACTCTCACCGACACACACAGAGTGCTGCCATGGCAACGGGGGACATGGAAACATGTGATGGATGGTGAGTTGGGCGCCTCCTAACAAATCCAAATATCTTTACATCAGCGGCTGATTAATGCTCGGTACGTCCAACCAATCACTTTCCCCTGGAGCTCCTGGAGGTAAGGTGCCCTTTTCAGAAGTTGTAAACAGTGTTGAGGTTTCGACATAAGCAAATCAGATGCAGAGAGATCCAGAGGTCACAATAAAGATAATTCTATACATTTTTCCCTAATTCCCATTCACCTAAGAAAGCAGTGTTAGAATCCAAAGTGCTAACATGAATCTCTCTCTCAGGCACTCCAGGAGCATTTCCCACCGAGCATGCCGTGCCAGCTCACAATAAATATAATCTCTGTCTATAATATACACACGGTGAGCGCTCAGCCACTAAGCTATCTATGGGTGCCGGTGTTAAACTGTTTTAACTGTACTTTGGACCAAGGTGTGAGCCAAATGTCTCTCAGGGCCTATAAATCCAGTGTGACATAGTGTGTGTGGGGACATGGTTAGGACATATAGGGAGAGCTAGCGCAGGGGAATGATGGGGGGGATGCCTTTATTGTTTGCACCTCGAGGGAACTTTTGTCCTGTTTTTACTCTCTTTCCTGTGCTTTTTCTCTCAAGGAAACTATCAAACCAGCGGTGGCGGAAGTCATCGTTCTCAGATGTCTCCTTGTCATCCATCACAGCGTCGTTTTCTGTCTTATTTTAGGGGTTTCTCTGCACGTCCGGTTGCTTGGAGTTTTTTTGTTTTAAAAAGGAGAAAATAGCTCTGTGAATGGACCAAAATTGCTAATAATATCAACAGAGTACATTATTTATTTGGAAGGAAACGTGTGGACATGCTCTCTCTCTCTCTCTCTCTCTCTCTCTCTCTCTCTCTCTCTCTCTCGCTCTCTCTCTCTCTCCCTTGCTTTCTCTCTCTTTCTCTCTCTCTCTCTGCTGTTGGATCGATACAGTATTGCTGTCCAGGGTGAGTAGTGTTGACTCAACAGATAGCCGTATTTTCTATGGGCTGTTGAAGGGGCTGAGAGAGGTAGCACGGTCAGGCAGATAAAATCTCACCTCTGTGGAAGGACAGAGAAGGTGTCGCATCAGACACTCCCGTGACCCCAGCCCATGGGTCATCTACAGTGACCTGTGATAGGGACCTGTCAATATTCCACAGCTATTGACCTTTATAAATGTAATGGACTATGACGTGGATCATTGTGTGCATAGTCCATATTGTAACCATAGTATAACCACATAACCATTTTAACATCAACACTATAAATTCCAACTGAAGTATCAGACTCAGTGGAGTGTATATGTCCAAGTACTGAGCACCTGCCTGGGAGTGAGTGAGTGTGTGTGTGTGTGTGTGTGTGTGTGTGTGTGTGTGTGTGTGTGTGTGTGTGTGTGTGTGTGTGTGTGTGTGTGTGTGTGTGTGTGCGTGCGTGTGTGTGTGTGTGTGTGTGTGTGCGTGTGTGTGTGTGCGTGTGCGTGCGTGCGTGCGTGCGTGCGTGCGTGCGTGCGTGCGTGCGTGCGTGCGTGCGTGCGTGCGTGCGTGCGTGCGTGCGTGCGTGCGTGCGTGCGTTTGTCTTGCATGCAGTTATTACCCCCTTGGGGAGATGCACTTTGGTTTATGGGGCCCTTGTTGTATTACGACCCTTGTCCCGCACGTTCCTTGACCTTTAGCAAGGCAAGGTCGTGTTCTTGAAGGCACAGCAGTGTGTTGTTTCAGTCGGAGCGTGCAGCGCCCCAGCAACTCTCTTTATATGTCTCACTGGGGACTGAACAAACACTAACTAATGAACAATAGAACCAACTAAGCAAACACCGGCTTACTGTAAAGGATAAGTTAGCAGGAGGACAGAAAGACAGAGACGTTGGGAAATTAGATATACCGTAGAAATACGTCAATCAATTGTCTGAATGAAAAGTACAGTACCACTCTCTCAAGCAAACACAGTGCATCCATACTCATGAGAATGATTGAAAGGAATATAATATCCAACTATCAATCCTCTTGTATTCTACAGTAGTAACTTTAGTAACTTGGCCAGAAATCTGGCGTTGTGTTTTTGTTCAGAGAAAGATATGTCCATGCAACCGTGTGGCCTGAGGTGTGGAGGGGAGCACATCAGGGAATAGAATAGTTCATCACAATATAATAGAAGGCACAAGGAGATGAGAGCCCCCAGAGCTGCTAACACAAACATGACTGTGTCTGTGGTTTTTTTTGTAGTGGGGGGGTTTGCGGAAGGCAGGGTAGGGCAGGGAAGCTACAGTGTTGGGGCCCTACTGAGAGCACTGACAGTGAAGAAAAGGCCATGTCTAGGGAATGTTTTCAACTATTCTACCAAAAGGAATCTCTGTGATCGAGTGGCAGGCTGGTTCTGTATTTTAATTGTGACCTCTGGTGAATGCTTAGTTTAGTTTGGGTTCTTGTAGGGAGTCACAAGTAAAGGCTTAGTTCTTTTAACTTCCAACTCAAAACATGCACATGAAAGACTAATGTGTTCATTGTATTAAAATGAACTGCCTCAGAAAGTACCTTTCTCAATCCCTCTCTCCACACAGACGTAGGATCTTAATTTGATCAGCCTGTTGCAGTTGCAATGCGGGAAATTCTAAACATTTAGTGTCCTTGAGGTTTAAAAAGTGTCTCCTACAAAAATGTCCATGAATTATAATCCACATAATAATGCATTTCCTGCTGCTGCAGGATTATTTTCCTGCTGTAGAAAACTGGCTCAAATTAAGATCCTACATCTGTATCTCTCTATCCCTCCCTCTCCTATCTCTCTATCCCTCCCTCTGTCTTTGTCTTGGTCTGGCATCCCCGGTGTTTCCCTCACCCATGTGCCACTGCTAACAGGGGGTTGTATAATCTAATGACTCAATAACATGTGTTTACAGTGTAATGGTATGCAGGACACTTAGCCCTGCTGGCTCCTGCAGGTACCACTGGCCAGAAGAGGCCCTCCTGGTGCTGGTAATGCTCCCCCCACCCACCTCTCTGGACCACTGTCCCTTACCAGCTCCATCCAACACGAGCACCAACACACTTCTATCAACACACTTCTGTAGTCGAAGATGGCGTAGCAATCAGACGCCTTTGTCTTGTCATGTCCCATGTATATATATTATTTTCTTCGTATATATTTCGAATATTTTTTATTTATTTTTTACCTCAATATCAACATAGTCTCCTGCAACCCGCCTCACCCAATGTGGTATGGATCTGCTATTTCCTATACTTTAGAACAGGAAAGCCCTAACAGAAGCTAGCTAGTAGTCAGTTAGCCACTGCTAGCCATCATCAGCTAACCTCAGCCTGGTCAACTCCTGCCAGTCTGCACAGCTCGATTCAACCCAAAGCATATCGGACTGCTTTTTCCCTACCACATCTTCACATTTTCGGATTCCTACCTCAAGCTCTGAACCTTTTTCACCTGGATCATCGCAGCTAGCTAGCTGCTATCCGAGTGGCTACTCCTGGCTAACGTCTCCGTCCCGAAGCAAGCACCAGTTAGCCTGGAGCTAGCCCCGAGCTAGACCCACCTCCCGGCTAGCTGAAGAGGTCCATCAGCCAATTTCTTGGGCTACAATACCTATTTTTCTAATTGGCATGGACCCTTTTACTGCCTACACGGAGCCCTGCCGATCCATCACGACTGGTCTGCCGACATAACCGTCCGAAGGGGCTTCAACAGTCTCTTCCCTAAGGCCCTTCTTCTAGACTGCTATCCCCGGCCCGCTAGCTGTCTGAATCAATGTGTCTCCAGCTCGCCTAGCTACTCATTGGACCCTATGATCACTTGGCTACGCATGCCTCTCCCAATGTCAATATGCCTTGTCCATTGCTGTTTTGGTTAGTGATTATTGTCTTATTTCACTGCAGAGCCTCCAACCCTGCTCAATATGCCTTAGCTAGCCCTTTTTCCACCCCCCACACATACGGTGACCTCACCTGGTCTAAATGGTGCCTCTAGAGACAAAACCTCTCTCATCATCACTCAATGCCTAGGTTTACCTCCACTATATTCAAATCCAACCATACCCTTGTCTGTAGATTATGCTTTGAATCTTTTCTTCCGGTTCCAGAAACCTGCTCCTTTTACTCTCTGTTCCGAATGCACTAGACGACCAGTTATTATAGCCTTTAGCCACACCCTTATCCTACTCCTCTTCTGTTCTTATGGTGATGTAGAGGTTAATCCAGAACCTGCAGCGCCTAGCTCCACTCCCATTCCCCAGGTGCTCTCATTTGTTGACTTTCGTAACTGTAAAAGCCTTAGTTTCATGCATGTTAACATTAGAAGCCTCCTCCCTAAGTTTGTTTTATTCACTGCTTTAGCACAGTGAATGTCCTAGCCCGGATGTCCTAGCCGTGTCTGAATCCTAGCTTAAGAAGGCCACCAAAAATACAGAAATTTCCATCCTTAACTATAACATTTTCCGACAAGATAGAACTGCCAAAGGGGGCAGAGTTGCAATCTACTGCAGAGTTCTGTCATACTATCCAGGTCTGTGCCCAAACTTTTGAGCTTCTACTTTTAAAAGTCCACCTTTCCAGAAACAAGTCTCTCACCGTTGCCGCTTGTTATAGACCACCTTCAGCCCCCAGCTGTGCCCTGGACACCATATGTGAATTGATTGCCCCCCATCTATCTTCAGAGCTCGTACTGTTAGGTGACCTAAACTGGGACATGCTTAACATCCTGGCCGTCCTACAATCTAAGCTAGATGCCCTCAATCTCACACAAATTATCAATGAACCTACCAGGTACGACCCCAAATCCGTAAATACTGGCACCCTCATAGATATCATCCTGACCAACCTGCCCTCTAAATACACCTCTGCTGTCTTCAACCAGGATCTCAGCGATCACTGCCTCATTGCCTGCGTCCGTAATGGGTCTGCGGTCAGACGACCACCCCTCATCACTGTCAAACGCTCCCAAAAACACTTCAGCGAGCAGGTCTTTCTAATCGACCTGGCCCGTGTATCCTGGAAGGATATTGGCCTCATTCCGTCAGTATAGGATGCCTGGTTATTCTTTAAAAGTGCTTTCCTCACCATCTTAAATACTGTAAGCATGCCGCAATCAAAAAATGTAGAACCAGGAACAGATATAGCCCTTGGTTCACTCCAGACCTGACTGCCCTTGACCAGCACAAAAACATCCTGTGGCGTACTGCATTAGCATCGAATAGCCCCCACGATATGCAACTTTTCAGGGAAGTTAGGAACCAATATACACAGGCAGTTAGAAAAGCAAAGGCTAGCTTTTTCAAACAGAAATGTGCATCCTGTAGCACAAACTCCAAAAAGGTCTGAGACACAATAAAGTCCATGGAGAATAAGAGCACCTCCTCCTAGCTGCCCACTGCACTGAGGCAAGGAAACACTGTCACCACTGATAAATCCACGATATTTGAGAATTTCAACAAGCATTTTTCTGCGGTTGGCCATGCTTTCCACCTGGCTACCCCTACCCGGTCAACAGTTCTGCACCCACTCCAGCAACTTGCCCAAGCCTCCCCATTTCTCCTTCACCCAAATCCAGACAGCTGATGTTCTGAAAAAGCTGCAAAATCTGGACCTCTACAAATCAGCTGGGCTAGACAATCTGGGCCCTCTCTTTCTAAAATTATCCGCTGCAACTGTTGCAACCCCTATTACTAGCCTGTTCAACTATTACTAGCCTGGTCTTCAAAAACCAAGTTAACAAACAGATCACCGACCATTTCGAATCCCACCGTACCTTCTCCGCTACCTTCTCAACAGCCTTAGTTTCTCAAATGACTGCCTAGCTTGGTTCACCAACTACTTCTCAGACAGAGTTCAGTGTGTCAAATCGGAGGGCCTGTTGTCCGGACCTCTGGCAGTCTCTATGCGGGTGCCACAGGGTTCAGTTCTTGGGCCGACTCTTTTCTCTGTTTGCATCAATGATGTCGCTCTTGCTGCTGGTGATTCTCTGATCCACCTCTACGCAGACGACACCATTCTGTATACTTCTGGCCCTTCTTTGGACACTGTGTAACTAACCTCCAGACGAGCTTCAATGCCATACAACTCTCCTTCCGTGGCCTCCAACTGCTCTTAAATGCAAGTAAAACTAAATGCATGTTCTTCAACCGATCGCTGCCCACACCTGCCCGCCTGTCTAGCATCACTACTCTGGACGGTTCTGAGTTAAAAGACTGTAAACTCTCCTTCCAGACTCACATTAAGCATCTCCGATCCAAAATTAAATCTAGAATTGGCTTCCTATTTCGCAACAAAGCATCCTTCACTCATGCTGCCAAACATACCCTCATAAAACCGACTATCCTACCGATCCTTGACTTCGGCGATGTAATTTACAAAATAGCCTCCAACCCTCTTCTCATCAAATTGGATGCAGTCTATCACAGTGCCATCCGTTTTGTCACCAAATCCCCATATACTACCCACCACTGCGACCTGTATGCTCTCGTTGGCTGGCACTCGCTTCATATTTGTAATCAAACCCTTTGGCTCCAAGTCATCTGCAAGTCTTTGCTAGGTAAAACTATGCCTTGTCTCAGCTCACTGGACACCATAGCAGCAACCACCGTAGCATACGCTCCAGCAGGTATATTTCACTGGTCACCCCCAAAGCCAATTCCTACATTGGTCGCCTTTCCTTACAGTTCTCTGCTGCCAATGACTGGAATGAATTATAAAATTCACTGAAGCTGGAGACTCATATCTCCCTCACTAACTTTAAGCATCAGCTGTCAGAGCAGCTTACAGATCATTGCACCTGTGCATAACCCATCTGTAAATAGCCCATCCAACTACCTCATCCCCATATTGTTTTGTTTTTTTGCTCCTTTGCACCCGAGTATCTCTACTTGCACATTCATCTTCTACACATCTATCACTCCAGTGTTTAATTGCTCAATTGTAACTACTTCGCCACTAAGGACTATTTATTGCCTTACTTCCCTAATCTTACGTAATTTGCACACACTGTATATAGACTTTTCTATTGTGTTATTGATTGTATGTTTGTTTATTTCATGTGTAACTCTGTGCTGTTGTTTGTGTCACACTGCTTTGCTTTATCTTGGTCAGGTTGCAGTTGTAAATGAGAACTTGTTCTCAACTGGCCTACCTGGTTAAATAAAGGTGAAATAACAAATTTAAAATTAAAACCTCAACTACTACCAACTAATTTCTAGCATCTTCTACCAACTCACTTCTATCTATTACTATCAACTCACTTCTATCAACTACTACCAACTCACTTCAACAACTACTACCAACTTCTACCAACTCACTTCTATCATCTTCTACCAACTCACTTCTATCAATTACTATCAACTCACTTCCATCAACTACTACCAACTCACTTCAACAACTACTACCAACTTCTACCAACTCACTTCTATCATCTTCTACCAACTCACTTCTATCAATTACTATCAACTCACTTCCATCAACTACTACCAACTTCTACCAACTCACTTCTATCATCTTCTACCAACTCACTTCTATCTATTACTACCAACTCACTTTAACAACTACTACCAACTTCTATCAACTCACTTCCATCAACTACTACCAACTCACTTCTATCTACTACTACCAACTCACTTCTATCTACTACTACCAACTTCTACCAACTCACTTCTATCATCTTCTACCAACTCACTTCTATCTATTACTATCAACTCACTTCTATAAACTACTACCAACTCACTTCAACAACTACTATCAACTTCTACCAACTCACTTCTATCATCTTCTATCAACTCACTTCTATCTACTACTACCAACTCACTTCCATCAACTACTATCATCTTCTACCAACTCACTTCTATCATCTTCTATCAACTCACTTCTATCTACTACTACCAACTCACTTCAACAACTACTATCAACTCACTCTATCAACTCAACTCACTTCTATCTATTACTATCAACTCACTTCTATCAACTACTACCAACTCACTTCAACAACTACTATCAACTTCTACCAACTCACATCTATCAACTACTACCAACTCACTTCAACAACTACTATCAACTTCTACCAACTCACTTCTATCAACTACTACCAACTCACTTCAACAACTACTATCAACTTCTACCAACTCACTTCTATCATCTTCTACCAACTCACTTCTATCAATTACTATCAACTCACTTCTATCTACTACTACCAACTTCTACCAACTCACTTCTATCATCTTCTACCAACTCACTTCTATCTATTACTATCAACTCACTTCTATCTACTACTACCAACTCACTTCAACAACTACTATCAACTTCTACCAACTCACTTCTATCATCTTCTACCAACTCACTTCTATCTATTACTATCAACTCACTTCTATCAACTACTACCAACTCACTTCAACAACTACTACCAACTTCTACCAACTCACTTCTATCTATTACTATCAACTCACTTCTATCTACTACTACCAACTAACTTCAACAACTACTATCAACTTCTACCAACTCACTTCTATCATCTTCTACCAACTCACTTCTATCAATTACTATCAACTCACTTCTATCTATTACTACCAACTCACTTCTATCAACTACTACCAACTCACTTCTATCAATTACTATCAACTCACTTCCATCAACTACTACCAACTCACTTCAACAACTACTATCAACTTCTACCAACTCACTTCTATCATCTTCTACCAACTCACTTCTATCAATTACTATCAACTCACTTCTATCTACTACTACCAACTTCTACCAACTCACTTCTATCATCTTCTACCAACTCACTTCTATCTTCTATTACTATCAACTACTACCAACTCACTTTAACAACTACTACCAACTTCTATCAACTCACTTCCATCAACTACTACCAACTCACTTCTATCTACTACTACCAACTCACTTCTATCTACTACTACCAACTTCTACCAACTCACTTCTATCATCTTCTACCAACTCACTTCTATCTATTACTATCAACTCACTTCTATAAACTACTACCAACTCACTTCAACAACTACTATCAACTTCTACCAACTCACTTCTATCATCTTCTATCAACTCACTTCTATCTACTACTACCAACTCACTTCCATCAACTACTATCATCTTCTACCAACTCACTTCTATCATCTTCTATCAACTCACTTCTATCTACTACTACCAACTCACTTCAACAACTACTATCAACTTCTACCAACTCACTTCTATCTATTACTATCAACTCACTTCTATCAACTACTACCAACTCACTTCAACAACTACTATCAACTTCTACCAACTCACATCTATCAACTACTACCAACTCACTTCAACAACTACTATCAACTTCTACCAACTCACTTCTATCAACTACTACCAACTCACTTCAACAACTACTATCAACTTCTACCAACTCACTTCTATCATCTTCTACCAACTCACTTCTATCAATTACTATCAACTCACTTCTATCTACTACTACCAACTTCTACCAACTCACTTCTATCATCTTCTACCAACTCACTTCTATCTATTACTATCAACTCACTTCTATCTACTACTACCAACTCACTTCAACAACTACTATCAACTTCTACCAACTCACTTCTATCATCTTCTACCAACTCACTTCTATCTATTACTATCAACTCACTTCTATCAACTACTACCAACTCACTTCAACAACTACTACCAACTTCTACCAACTCACTTCTATCTATTACTATCAACTCACTTCTATCTACTACTACCAACTAACTTCAACAACTACTATCAACTTCTACCAACTCACTTCTATCATCTTCTACCAACTCACTTCTATCAATTACTATCAACTCACTTCTATCTATTACTACCAACTCACTTCTATCAACTACTACCAACTCACTTCTATCAATTACTATCAACTCACTTCCATCAACTACTACCAACTCACTTCAACAACTACTATCAACTTCTACCAACTCACTTCTATCATCTTCTACCAACTCACTTCTATCAATTACTATCAACTCACTTCTATCTACTACTACCAACTTCTACCAACTCACTTCTATCATCTTCTACCAACTCACTTCTATCTATTACTATCAACTTACTTCTATCAACTACTACCAACTCACTTCAACAACTACTACCAACTTCTACCAACTCACTTCTATCATCTACTACCAACTCACTTCAACAACTACTACCAACTACTACCAACTCACTTCAACAACTACTACCAACTACTATCAACTCACTTCAACAACTACTACCATCTACTACCAACTCACTTCAACAACTACTACCATCTACTACCAACTCACTTCAACAACTACTACCAACTACTATCAACTCACTTCAACAACTACTACCATCTACTACCAACTCACTTCAACAACTACTACCATCTACTACCAACTCACTTCAACAACTACTACCATCTATTACCAACTCACTTCAACAACTACTACCATCTACTATCAACTCACTTCAACAACTACTACCATCTACTACCAACTCACTTCAACAACTACTACCATCTACTATCAACTCACTTCAACAACTACTACCATCTACTATCAACTCACTTCAACAACTACTACCATCTACTATCAACTCACTTCAACAACTACTACCATCTACTACCAACTCACTTCAACAACTACTACCATCTACTATCAACTCACTTCAACAACTACTACCATCTACTACCAACTCACTTCAACAACTACTACCATCTACTACCAACTCACTTCAACAACTACTACCATCTATTACCAACTCACTTCAACAACTACTACCATCTACTACCAACTCACTTCAACAACTACTACCATCTACTACCAACTCACTTCAACAACTACTACCAACTACTACCAACTCACTTCTATCATCTACTACCAACTCCTACCAACTCACTTCTATCAACTACTACCAACTCACTTCTATCAACTACTACCAACTCACTTCTATCAACTACTACCAACTGCTACCAACTCAATTCTATCAACTACTACCAACTCACTTCAACAACTACTACCAACTTCTACCAACTCACTTCTATCATCTACTAACAACTCATTTCTATCAACTTCTACCAACTCACTTCTATCAACTTCTACCAACTCACTTCTATCAACTTCTACCAAATCACATTTGGGGCTCCCGAGTGGCGCAGCGGTCTAAGGCCCTGCATCTCAGTGCTAGAAGCGTCACTACAGACCCTGGTTAGATTTCAGGCTGTATCACAACCGGCCATGATTGGGAGTCCCATAGGGCAGTGCACAATTGGCTCAGTGTTGTCTGAGGTAGGGTTTGTCTGGGTTAGGGTTTGGCTGGGGTAGGCTGTCTTGTCAATACGAATGTATTCTCAACTAACTTGCCTAGTTAAATAAAGATAAAATGAATATAAACTTCTACCAACTCAATTCTATTAACTCACTTCCATCTTGGACAGAACTCATATCTTTACGCATTATGATCAGTGTGGGTTGAGGATGTCTTTCCACTAAAGCATTTGTCAAGGTACAATTAGGTTGCAGTAACAGTTTTTTTCTTGGAACTGTGGCCTTTGCAGAACACGACCCTAAATGTCTCCAACTGTCAGTGTTAGGACTATTCTGAAACAGTTTTTGGCCATTAGGTAACTCATTGTGTCATTCATTGGCCTTTGCCAACTAAAGTAGGACTGTGAGTGACATAACCCCTTTTGGTGTTTAGAGGGAACATAAGTTCAGGGTTTATCTCTTCTGCCCTGACTGAGGAAACTGTGAAGTGATTCCTGGAATCCTGCACTAGGATGGACGGAGAAAGGACACTGCAGTGATTATAACATGCAAAAGACATTCACACGCCATAGTGGAAAAACATCATCCATTGGCCGGCCCTGAGAAATCAAAACCCATGCAAACACACACACGCTCACACACTTATGCAGGCACGCGCCCACACACACACACACACACACACACACACACACACACACACACACACACACACACACACACACACACACACACACACACACACACACACACACACACACCAAAGCACACACGTCTGCGTTCCTCAATTTAAGCACCCTGTCACGCAGAGCGATGAGTGAGGCCTTTGGGGAATCACTGTGGAGACAACGCGTGGAAGTTTTGATTTAAGAGCTGAATTTAACCTAAATAAATGCCTGTGTTACCCTCCCTACTCCCGCCATCCCGCTACACTCACAACCACATACACACCAATCCTTGGGATAACTGGTGAGTTTAAAGACAATATCCTGTTTTCCGCCATGGACGGAGGAATAATTGAACAGAGTGGCCGGGGTGCGCGACCCTGGGAAAGACTTGTGTTACTGCTGCCTGGCCAAGAGGAAAAGCCATCGCTCACTATAGACCTCAGCCTCAGTCACTCCCACTATCGCTGCTCTATGTGCCATTCCCCTGTTGGTCTATCTGTCAGACCCCCCAAGTGAGCCATTCTAATTCCATCACAGAAGACAGATCGCTACAGACCTGCAGGGGGATAACATCTCTCCTGGGACTGGAATCACACACACATACATTTCCCAGAAGGATGGATCGAAGACATTGTAGTAGAGCAACTACAGAAACTAAAGAGTACAATCTAACAAAAGGAACAATCATGGCCTTGACACTTCAGTGACGCTGGCTTTGGTGTTCCTTAGGTCCAGCCACAAGGTTTTAGTCATCGACCTTGGCTGTCTCAGAAAATAGATTAGCTGTAGTGGTAAACGTTCTCTCACAATAGTAAATAGCATGACAGTGGCAGCTCCAACGTCGAGCAGAATACTGAGTGAAAGGCTAATCACAGAGCTACAGGACAGGGAGAGTGGGTGCAGGACAAAATACATGGCCTTGCATAGCCTCCTACTATGGGTAGTTCTTCCAGCCTGGCTCTAGAAAGTGTTTCAAACTCCCAATTCTAATAGGTGTTTTCTCTGCATAATACCTAGAGGAGCAAGTGGCTGTGAGAGATAACCACTGGGCTCTCCGGAAGTCCCAATCAAATATTTTACACTGCCAATGACCACACTAACTCACCGGCTATTGAATGTAAATGTGGCTCAGGCTCCTAGGGTCCTGATTGACCCCGCTCCCCTGTGTGGACCTGTCTATTAAGCACTATGTAGCACTTAGAACTGACCCTTTCAAGGGGGTGGGGTAATGCAAACACAACAGGGTTAGTGTTTGAAGCTGGGGGGGGGTTGGAGGCTGTTATTTACCTGCATACAATTGTTACTTATAATTCACAATATCCATGTGATCAGAAAGAAAATCCGCTTCAAGACAAACACGGTGAGGTGGAAGGATGATGGTATTTCTTTATGCGGCGTGTCCGTCCTTCTTTGTCCTGAGGTTCATAACCCAAAATGCTCTAAAATGCCCATCCATAGCCCGTCATGCTTCTGCAAGAGTGAGCTATTGAGTGTAAGAGCCTAATGACCTAACCTATTCATCATACAGCACATTGCTCTCTCATGCAGCAACTACCCCCACAGAAGATAAGAGTACAGAAACAAATTGGCAAATAGTCATAAAAGGAGGGTAGTGGCGGCACCTCTGCCTCTGTGTCGCCACGAGGCAGTAAAGCTTATGGTTTGTCGCTGTCGCACCACTATTTCCAAGTGCCGGGGCCAACGCGTGCCAGCCAGGCATAGTCCCCAGGGGCCATAAAGCACAGTTGGAACCCAACCTTTGGTCGACAACACTGGCTTGAGCAAGAGGAGCACACGCCCTCCTCACACAGACACAGACAGACAGAAACACACATACACACAAACACACATGTTCAACGACAACCATATAACCGGACAGGACAGATACTCCCTAGTTTCCAAATACACCTAGACTACTGAGAAGGATACAATAACAAAGACCTCTAATACACAGAAAGAACCCACCCGAGAACATTAGTTTGAAACCAAATATCAATTGAAATATTGAATAAACAGACAAAAAAATATGTTTTACAGCCTACTGTAAAGTAGCTTGCATCTGTAGTTTGGCATCAAACAATTGTTTTGACTATAAATATCACACAGGGTGTCAGCGGTTGTGGAAATAACCTTGCAGTCCACATGAGAGACAAGTAAAAATGTAAATTGTAAGTCTTCTACTGTATATACCTTAGGATGATGGCAGGTCATGCACAAAATAATTATTGGAAGGTAAACAATAAAATAAAAGTGGATTATTTTACAATTGTTTTAAAGTTACTTCATAAAATCAAGGAACAATTAATTTAGCGGTTTATTAAACTAAACAGATTTCAAAGAGCATTGCAAAACCAACGAGACTATCAGACTTGGTTATACAACTAAAGTAGACTCAAGTTTCTAAACAATTTTAGGTTATAAAGTAAAAATAAAATTCCCTTATATTTCAACAAAAACACAGCAAATAAAATTAGATGAACGTAATTCAAAATAATTCAAATAAAAGTATTTTTCTTTGTCTTTATTTTTTATTTTTTAAATTAAGTCATTGCACTTTAAATGATCAGACAATACATTTTCAAAAGCTGAACTGATAGAACAGGGGTCTTGGAAAAAAATGAAAACTAATTCAAGTATGCAATTATGACATCTAAAATAAAAAAGTATTTACGCACTTTCAACATATCTGATAACATATACAGTATATACAGTATCTGTCTCAATGTAAATGTATGCATCGTTTGTCAAATGAACAACTATGCAAATCATTACATAGGAAGCACATGTAAATGTACACTTTCTATTTTAGATTTCATACCTTGAACACACAAGGCATTCTTAGAAGGGAATGGACTTCTGGGATATGACATGTTGGCTTTGGAGTTTCATGACTCTTCTTATCTTTAACATAAATAATGTATATAGAAGTTAATCATCGACACGCTAGTAATGAAACATGTTCAGAGGTAATAAAACACTTGTGTGTTTTGTCCTTCTGGATGTGGGAATAACACTCCGTGATAACTTGTTGAACTGTTCCTGGTTATTGACTGAAATACCACGTGAAACTGTGATGGTGGTATTAGAAAAAGATCAATAATGACAACAACAACAAAGACAACCACAACAAAAACTACAACTAGAAATAGTGTTGATAGTCGCCAGTTAAAAAAAGTTATTTCTATACATTCCACCTGATTGCCGTCGCTTCCTTCTGGTTTTTCTTCCCTCCAGCCGCATGGGAAAGAGAGTAAGTCTATAATAGGTAGTTCGAGTCACAAGTCTATATTATCCACAGTGAGCTGAGCTGGTTTCAGAATCAGGACACGGTGAGCTGAGCTGGTTCCAGAATCAGGACATGGTGAGCTGAGCTGGTTCAGGACACGGTGAGCTGAGCTGGTTCCAGAATCAGGACACGGTGAGCTGAGCTGGTTTCAGAATCAGGACACGGTGAGCTGAGCTGGTTCCAGAATCAGAACACGGTGAGCTGAGCTGCTTCCAGAATCAGGACACGGTGAGCTGAGCTGGTTCCAGAATCAGGACACGGTGAGCTGAGCTGGTTCCAGAATCAGGACATGGCGAGCTGCGCTGGTTCCAGAATCAGGACACGGTGAGCTGAGCTGGTTTCAGAATCAGGACACGGTGAGCTGAGCTGGTTCCAGAATCAGGACACGGTGAGCTGAGCTGGTTCCAGAATCAGGACACGGCGAGCTGAGCTGGTTCCAGAATCAGGACATGGTGAGCTGCGGTCAAGCTCATGCCTGAGACAGAGCACACCAGGAGTTCTGTGGGGCGACGGACGTGGGCGTAAAGGGGTAGTTCTCGTATTTGATGTCGACATGTCCTGAACTGTCCAGATGTGATGAAGCCTTCAAAGAATAGAATGGGACATTTAAATGACCGACCACAATGATAAGGTCTTCAGTAGGAACTCGTGGGCTGAAATTTGCTCGACTATAAAGTGGCTGTAGTGGTAAACGTTCTCTCACAATAGTAAATAGTATGACAGTGGCAGCTCCAACGTCGAGCAGAATACTGAGTCAAAGGCTAATCACAGAGCTACAGGACAGGGAGAGTGGGTGCAGGATAAAATACATGGCCTTGCATAGCCTCCTACTATGGGTAGTTCTTCCAGCCTGGCTCTAGAAAGTGTTTCAAACTCCCAATTCTAATAAGTGTTTTCTCTGCATAATACCTAGAGGGAAAAAGTCACATCATCCCCTGTATGAGGAACCCAGGAGTGAGAAGCCTTACCTGAGACACAGAGGCTACGGTCTGTCCAGCGTAGGGTGAGGGGGCCATGTTGGGTTCACTCTTTATCGTAGATGCATGTTCCGAGACAGACAACGAGGACGGTGAGTTGGTGCCTGAGGCTGACAACCCTCCTGAAGAAGACAGGCAGATATATGGGTGATTGACAGGTACAGGGCATCATCATCCTGAATACACTTCAAACATTCTCTCTATGTCTTTCTTTCCATTCCCCATTCTTACCTGTTGAGGGTTTGGACTTGGGCATCTTAGGTTTCCGTTTCCTGGTCTGAATGCTTTCCTTCTTCATGGCCAGTGGTCTGGGGACCTAAGAGGAGGAGAGGTCAATCATTTAGATCCTAGTTGTAACAAAGGCCAGCTTGCCTTGAAAACACACACAATGACTCCTTCCTCCCACCTCTCGCTTTTGATAACAACATCCATGATGACCTTGGAAAGCTTTTACACAACATGAATAATACACAGCCCACACTGCACTGCCAGGCTAATAGGGGCTAATTCTTACAGCAGGATTTTACATAGGATCCCACCAGGGCAAACGTTGTGTACATTAGATGATATGAGTATTGTAGGGTCCATGGGAAAGGTATGTGTGTGTGTGTGTGTGTGTGTGTGTGTGTGTGTGTGTGTGTGTGTGTGTGTGTGTGTGTGTGTGTGTGTGTGTGTGTGTGTGTGTGTGTGTGTGTGTGTGTGTGTGTGTGTGACCTACCCCATGTAGTTTCATGTACAGGCCACAGGCATTGCAGACAGGCTCTCCCTCGGCGTTGCGACGCCACAGCGTAGTCGTGCTGGTGAGGCAGTTAGTGCAGCACAGGCCGGCCCGGCGAGATGTGGTCTGCTATAGATGGAGAAGTAAAGACAAGGCGTCAATAGCCAATCAATAACCGATCAATAACCGATAACCAACTAGAACCAATCAGACAACTCAAAGAATTCTTCTGACATTCTTCTGAGAGAGAACTGGACCAAGGACAAGACCAGTTAAAGATGGATTGTATGACAGGTCTAGAGAATTAGCACCTTAAAGGGATAATTCAGCCCACCCCCAAAACATATATACATATATTGTGTTACTGACTCTGTTATACTTTGTGTAAAATTTAAATTTGGGTGAAGTATCCCTTTACTATAAGTGACATCCTTTTGTGTATTGTGCACAAGATTCCTCCATAGTATCCATGGAGAAACAAAACAGTCAATGTACTGATAAGGACTTCACATGAGAAATGTTTCACATAGTGCTGGGCTAAGCACTAAGCACTCCTGGCTGAACCTGCCTCTCTATCAGCTTGTTATTGGACACAAGTGAGATTTTTCAGCAGAAACATGGTTGTTAAGTCATGCTGTTCTCTTGCCTCGTACAGATGTGGCTAAAAACAGACAACCCAAGGGCAAGGTCACTGAAGGACAAATAAAAACAGAACAAGCACAGGCAGAGGAGAGCTGGGCTAATTCACAGCAGCTGCTCTGAGAGGCTGGTTCCTGCCTGGGAAAAAGACAGGAGTGAAGGCCTCTTTCTCTCACTCTACTACACTGACCTTCTTCAGACAATCACTGACCCACTATGTTCCATTCTTTTTCCACCTCCGTCTGACCACCAATTCCTGTGTTAACTGCTTTGACCTAGAAAAACCTAATATCTGCATATGACTTTTTTTCTTCTCAAATCCCACCTAATCAATCAATACATTTAGTCCTTAACATTCTTAAAACTCCATTTTAAAAGCTCATTGACTCGTTTAAAAGTTCAAAAAGTATGTGGACACCACTTCAACATAGTGAATTTGGCTATTTCAGCTATTTCAGCCACACCCATGCAATCTCCATAGACAAACATTGGCAGTACAATGGCCTTATTGAAGAGCTCAGTGACTTTCAACGTGGCACCGTCATAAAATGTTACATTTCCAATAAGTAAGATCATCAAATTTCTGCCCTGCTAGAGCTGCCCCGGTTACCTGTAAGTACTGTTATTGTAAAATAGAAACATCTAGGAGCAACAACGGCCCAGCCGTGAAGTGGTAGGCCACACAAGCTCACAGCTAAAGCACTTAGCATGTAAAATCGTCTGTCCTCGGTTGCAACCGACCTGCCTCTGGAAGCAACGTCAGCATAAGAACTGTTCATCGGGAGCTTCATGAAATGGGTTTCCATGGCCGAGCAGCTGCACACAAGCCTAAGATCACCATGCGCAATGCCAAGCGTTGGCTGGAGTGGTGTAAAGCTTGCCACCATTGGACTCTGGGGCAGTGGAAATGCGTTCTCTGGAGTGATGAACCACGCTTCACCATCTGGCAGTCCAACGGACAAATCTGTGTTTGGTGGAGGAACTAAGGGCTAGGCCCCTTAGTTCCAATGAAGGGAAATCTTAACTTCACATCATACATTGTCATTCTTGACGATTCTGTGCTTCCAACTTTGTGGCAACAGTTTGTAGATTGCCTTTTCCTGTTTCAACATGACAATGTCCCTGTGCACAAAGCGAGGTCCATAGAGAAATGGTTTCTCGAGATCGGTGTGGAAGAACTTAACTGGCCTGCACAGAGCCCTGACCTCAACCCCAAGGAACACATTTGGGATGAATTGGAATGCCGACTGTGAGCCAGGCCTTATCGCCCAAAATCGGTGTCCGAACTCACTAATGCTCTTGTGGCTGAATGGAAGCGAGGCCCCGCAGCAATTTTCCAACATCTAGGAGAAAGCCTTCCCAGAAGAGAGGAGGCTGTTAAAGCAGCTAGGGGGGACAAACAACATATTAATGCCCATGATTTTGGAATGAGATGTTTGAAGAACAGGTGTCCACATACTTTTGTATATGTAGGCATAATAATGGGCCTACTTAATAAGGTACATCTAGGACAAGTTATATACACTTTTATGGTGCTTACCAGGCGTTTCTGTGGTTTGATGAGTGGCCTGTTGATTCCGTTCATCTTGTGGTACAAGCCACAGGCATTGCACAAGTAGTGCCCGGTACCGTCTCGTCGCCACAAAGGAGTGGAGATGGAGCCGCAGTTTACACACTCACGACCCTCTCCCGGGAACTCCTCCAACATGTCTGTAATTAGATGAAGACAACATTTAGAGTTTTAATATTTTTTGTATGTGGTGTTGCGCTGGTTTTAATGCATGATCACACTTGAGCAAAACATGTACATGGCTGGAACTGGTTATGGAAATACCCTTGATCATCTTTAGTTTAATTGCATAATTCGTTAAATGTGGATAATTTTGTAAAATTAGAGGAATATAATTTATTTTCGTTTGCAAGTGCTATGTGTGTGCCTATTTGGATATTGGGGAGGAAAAAACGGTCAATTTTGGTCAATTGTTGTATGTTTTCGTTAAATTTAAAGGATAGGCGATAATAAACAAATCAAATGGAAGACAAAAAAATCCAGACATGAAAGACATTAGTTTAGACATCTTTGATGTGTAAACCCATATCGTGAACAGAACGCGTCAGCGCGTGATAAATGTCCCGGCTTAGCTCGCTCGAGTAGAATTTAAAGCCCTCTCGGTGATTAAAATATATCTAGTCCGAATGTATCAATATGGATACAGGGTCATTGGCGTATCTATTAGGGCGGCTGGCGAGGCACAGGGCTCAGACGGGTGGAATGTCAATGGGGCTCTTATCAGTGTTAAGGATCCAGGGGTCCCCATATCAATCAAGCTACTGACAGGCGACGGCCTCCTACAATTAATTGCTAGAATTCCTTGTCCACATATTGAAAGAGGGTCAATAGATAAAAACAATAACAATAATGTTGAAGACAATAATAACAATAGAAAAAACCGTAGGGCCTAAAAATATTTTTCTATATTTTTTTTGCATCATGTTTAATGTCTTATTTTCCTCATGATGTGTGCGTAATGTGAGTGTGCCATGAGATATGCAAGTGCTCTATATCTAATATGTTGACCACCACTTAAACCAAACTTGGTGTCGATGACTAAGCACACACACACACACACACACACACACACACACACACACACACACACACACACACACACACACACACACACACACACACACACACACACACACACACAGGGACACAGACACAACACATACATACTCACATAACAATACACACACACCATATGTGTTCAATTACGAATATGTATAGGTCTTTAAGTCAGCAAATCCAATATAAATAGAAAATCCACAAATGAATTTCACCAGGATGAAAATGCGTTCGTTTTTGATGTGAAACGAAATAATCAACAAACACATACTGTGCCTTGTTAGTTGGGCTCCCGAGTGGGGCAGCGGTCTAAGGCCTTGCATTTCAGTGCTAGAGGCCTCACGACAGACACCCTGGTCGGTTTTGGCTGGTGTAGGCCGTGATTGTAAATAAGAATTTGATCTTAACTGACTTGCCTTGTTAAATAAAGGTCATATTAGAACATGACTGGATATGGGCTTTATGCCTTCAAGAAACGGACGTCCTCATATCCATGCAACCGGTAAAGATCCTGCTTCAAATCACGTTAAACGTAATAGGCATGTTGATGTTCCACCTTCAAAGGACGTGTTGGCTGTTTGCCAAACGTGTATTGCAGACGCATTTCCAAATATCACTGTTCCGTCTGATCTGATCAAGGTGACAATTGGACAGTTTTCACTAGTGAATGTCTGTACTGATAATCAAAACACTGCAAAATAAAACTGACAGGTGGTGGGGATTAAATTAGCACCTTAATTAATTGGTTTTATCAACCTTCTCTTTTAAAGAATGTGTATTGTGAACGCTGACAAAAAGGTTACTTTTTTTTAGGCAAATTGAATCACAGTGACTGAGTACAATCGATGGTAGAGTTTACCACATAGAGTTTACCACATAGAATGGGATTTCTCAATCGCATCAATAAATAACTGAAGAAACAACCAGGCTGAAAATTGTGAGATCAGAGCACGGGCCCCTTTAACTCTTGACAGCCACACAAACGAATAGCCTAATTTGCAAAAGTAGATCTAACCAATAAAGAACTGTTATCAAAAAAATATTGGAAAAGATTCAAGGTGAATTATCCACAACATTTAATCTTAAAAACATGATTCAGATTTATTGAAATATAGGTCTATATGTTTTGTGTGCCTCCTGTAGTGCTTCTATAGGCCAGTAAAGGACGACTAGGCCTGCTATATAAATTCATTCGTTTTTTGTTGTTGATTATGTGCTAATATTCTTTTCATTTGTGGCCTTCACCAATTCTCCACATACATAAGTGAAACAATTTTTAAATACGAGTAGCCTACATTAATTGAATATGACAATTTCCCTTCGGTTTGAGTGGAATTGTTAGACAAACAAACACACGGTTCGGTTCGCCTATATCAAAGACTGTTACGTACCCAAACTGGACCTTCTCCCAGACATGCAACCTTGCCGTCCCTGAAGACTGATCATGCCGCTCTCAAAGTGGCCTGGTGTCCAAGAGGTTGCCATCTCAGGGCTCATGTAGGCGTAGGGACTCGAGTATGATCCTCCAACAGACCGTACCAAAGCGCTGCCATACTGGTCGGCCCGACCACCGTTACTGAGCACAAGCGGGTTTTGGTAGGTTGTGTCCCTGCCTGTATTGCTGCTTACTGGTGGGCTGTGAGAGTAGGAGAAGCCGGGGTGCGGATGGGGGCTGCCCGGGTTGAAGGACGAACTGTCTGTGCCAGTCTGAGGCCAGCCATGATGCCCGCCGAGGCCATGGGACTGATGGGTGGACTCGCATGTCTGCAAGTACGGCAGGGTTTGCAGCATAGCAGGCACCCTCGTAGTGGGCACGTACACGGGGGAACTCGCCGAAGGGTGCATATAGTTCCCTGCATCGTGTGCATATGGGGACTGGTTGGATGACAAAGCAAGGCTTTGGTACATTCTGACACCGTATACTCGTCCTATTTGGGAGAATATGGGTACTGACTCCTGGGACAAAGCGGGTCACGTAAAGACACTTCGGTGAGTCGTCGGTGGTTTTTCGTTATCCAGTCGCCGGATAATGAACAAATCCACTCCTGAATGAAGGGGAAAGAACCACAATCAACAAATGTGTCCTGTAATTGAGGGATTGTGTCCACTAGTTAAAGAGGAAACATCACCCAGCAGTCTACAATTCGCACCTGTGGCCTGAACAGCCTGAGGCGTATTTTGACCCATCTTTTATCTTAATATTTTGTTTATATTGTTTTCTCCCGTCTCTTTAAATTAACTTTTGATATCATCTAGGTCAATCTATGGAGAATATCACGAATTAGGCCTAAAGTAAATGGATGTAAATCGCACAATCAAATAACTGCTGTAGCAATACAAGGAAAAATAGAAAACGACTTGATCAATAACAAGAGTAATATATTATCTGTATCATTGTGATTGACATTTAATGGATTAAAATGACACTAATGGTCTTCCATATCTTTGCATGTAGATATAACTAATCAGCTACCCGAGATATCCTGAGGAACACCCGACTTGCACCATGTCATTAAATCATAGGAACCTAATCAACCCACAATAGATAGAGGAGCCATATGTGTGATGCATAGGCTATATGTTTATCAATCGTAACGCAAATCACACAAAACCTTGATTGCAGTGTGCACAAGAGGAATACAATTTCATACAATAGCTCTCGTAGTATTATCTCACCAGATAAGGACGGTCGGGTGATAGTCTGTTTTTCAGAGGAGCAGCTTGAGCAGCTCTGTGGGCAAACTTCACTCAGATAGACCCAACGAAAGTGACTGTGGCTCCCACAAAGATGTCCAAAATGTCTTTGGGAATAAAAGTTTACGAGAAAAAGCAATTCCTTACTTCCCGGATGGTCCAAGTCTCTCTCTCCTATTCTTAGTATCTGAAGATAGTTACTGTCGCTGATAATTGCTGATATAACAGAGCTCCGATTCGTTCTCTACTGGAAAACTCTACTGCGAGTTATTTGTACGGACTAAGACCACGTGATGCACTCCAAGGTAGGTCTCAGGAGTTGGAGGAGGAGAGGGGCATGGAGGACGAGCACCAAGCCAACATAAAGAAGAGACCCACCTTTGCTGAATTTGCTGTGTCTTGGTTGTTTTTAGAATCAATATAAGATAACATATAAAGATCGAAGAAATTGTCACAGCTCCTTCAGATTTGTGAATTTTGTTTTTATGGTCTTCATATACTTTCAAATGAATTACCTCGATTTTAACAGAAGCCTTTAATTTTTTATATTTAACTAGGCAAGTCAGTTAAGAACAACTTCTTATTTTACAATGATGGCCCACCTCGGCCAAACCATCCCCTTACCCGGACGACGCTGGGCCAATTGTGCACCGCCCTGTGGGACTCCCAATCACGGCCGATTGTGATACAGCCCAGGATCGAACCAGGGTCTGTAGTGACGCCTCTAGCACTGAGATGCAGTGCCTTAGCCCGTTGTGCCACTCGTGAGCCCAAACATAAACTCTATTGTTTTCATAGATAATAATCGCGATGGTGCATTCTAATAAATAATAGACCTACAAAATAAATGCGAAATAAAACACCGACATGTCTCAGTGAACAGTGTAGGCCTTTAGATATAAAAATGCTAGTGTTTGAAGCGAGCCTTATACACATGCTGTAAAATAATGTCTCCTCTGAAAGGGAAAGTTATGCTTGGTTTTATGACAAGATAAATCAGAATGAGCTCTATAAAATCAGCAAGACGATAAGAGATACGACCAATAACTTGGCATGACGATACAACAGCCTAATCACTCTCATTATAGACATTTTGAGTCATTGTTATATTAACGATTGACTCCACCCCCACACGAAAAAGTGCACGATAATAATTTCACAAACACGATTTTCACGATTATTAGGCCTAACACTAATACCTCATGACAGAGCCGAACAAATACTGCCAACAGCAGTTCTGTAACTCACTGCAACAATCATTACTGATGATGAGACAACTGTAATTAATAGGCGAACTAATATAATTGCATTATTATCATGCTGTGCTTACGTTATTAATTATTGTTATTATTATCATGAGCAGTAGTATGCGTAGAGTTAGTAGTCTTGTTGTAGTAGGAGTGGTATTAACTTCATAATAACAGTATATCGATACTTTCACACTCCCTATAATAATTTTGAGGCGATAACACCATATTATATGGCTTATATATATATATATCCTGATCATTTACATAATTCTATACATTTTTGGGTGAAAATAATTGTTGGTACTTGTGAATATTAGTTACCTATATTGATGATATGATATTATATTCTCATCAAGTGGTTGTTTCTAGTTTAAATTCCCATCACATTTAATATAAATCGTTAACGAGAGTATATTATTAAGAGAAACAAATCCATTTGGGAGCTGTGTATTCTGTTCTGTTCATCCATGTAGGCCTGTGTATCCTGTAAATACAACTAATTACAACTCGAAACTAGGCCTTTCCTTAGACGTGTCTCGGGTAATGAGATTAATATTATCACTTCTCGTGGCCCTCAGGAGCGCAGGGCGCTAAGAGACAATCAGAGGATGCTGTGTGACTCTGTCTTCTACTCAATACATGTCTTTTCTTTCATCATTGCGGAGGGTCCAACGACCTGTGACTTAATCCCTCTGTTCATTTTCTACAGTCGCTTTTCAATCAAGGATGGGTTTGTTCGTCTGAATGTCTGTCATCATAGAATGGGCCGTTACTCTGACCGTCGGATCCAGTTTATTAATTAGCCACCAATCAATCAGTGTTAAAACAGTTTAGTGAGATTTCAGTGAATGCCTCACGTCAGGTAGAATACAAATAGGAAGTGTGTTTGGTGTTTTTGATTCATGGCAATTCATTCAAATGGAGAAACAATCATAATTGCTCATATATCTCTGATTTAGATGTTATTCATAATGGGATTAATCCATCAGAAATGACCAAGAAAGAGTTTATCTGGATAAGAGCGTCTGCTAAATGACTTAAATGTAATGTAAATGTAACACGTAGGCCTACTAACAAAGAGGTTCAAACGATTGAACAAATTATGTATAATTGTGATCCTGTTGAGACAGATTCGCCAATGCATTGCAATTTAACGAAAACATGCTGCAATGTGTGAGAAATGAACTGTAAATTATTGTTTATAACATGCAAGACAGTGAATGTGCGTGAGCAGTTTATCAATGATTACGACTGCTAATGATAGACAAACTGAAATATTTGA